>NC_133666.1:298833445-299133445 GCF_037893015.1 Macrotis lagotis
TGTTTGAGGTTAGGAACTATGCTATTTTTTTTTTCATTTTTTATTCCCATTATCACAGTGCTTTTTACCTAGCAGCTACGTAATGTTTATTGAAGTTGAAACTAGTATGGGGACAACTTTGGAAGCTAGAATAATAGTCTAATCAAGAGGTGAGAAGGATCTGAACTAAGATGATGACAGTGAAAATGTAAAGGAGGAGAAATACAATAAAAGTAAAAATGAAAAGGATTTGCCAGTTTTTTGAATGTGCAAAGTAATAACAATAGTAAGCATGTGCATGAACTTTGAGATTTGCAAAGTGCTGTACACATTATTCCACCTGATAATAGATGAAACCTTGCAACAATCCTATGATGTAGGTCTTATAATTATTCCCACATGAAGAAATAAAGTTTTAGGGATGTTGTGCTACTTGCCTAGGATTATAAAGCTAGAAAGTATTTGAGGAAAGTTTCAAACTCAGGTCCTCCTGACTCCAAGTTCAGACTTCTATCCTGTACCAGATAGCTGCCTCGGGAGGGAGAAGAAAGAGTGAAAGGTGAATTTAAAGTTCAAGCACCTAAAGTGGTACAAATATCAACAAAAAGAGAAAAATTGGAAGAGATAGTAATTTTGTTTTGCTATTATTGTTACTACTGCTATTTCTATTGTTATTAGAAGATGAGTCGAGTTTTTGATCTGGTGAACTTGAGGAGTCAGAGGGACACTAGTCAAGATTGGAAATACATTCACACATACATATGTGAATTATATTTATAAATTATGTATTATATTATGTGTATCTTATCACATTTATCCCTTATAGCTATATTAATAGAGATCATAATTAAAGTCATGGCTTTGGTAAATTTTATCAATGGGAATAGATTGGTCCCCCAAACAGATGTAGAAAATGTGCCACAACAAATTCTGATCAGAAAATTCAAGAAAAAAAATCAAGAGTAACTTTTCCAGCCCAGGTCTAGGGAGACAGACAAAAAAGTTTAAGATTTGAAAAGAGTGTCCAGACAGACATAGCCAAGTCGAATATTATAGTGAAGGGAAGAGGCTACATATTTGCATTAAGAAGAGGTCTCAAACCAAGCAAAGAGGTGCTTTAATTTATGCAGGTTGCAGAAATAGGTGGAAACTGGAAGTTCCAAAACTACATTGTTCTAAATCACATTCCATGGACTGCCTAGGGAGTGGTCTATGCCCATGTACATTCCAGGATGAGCATTAGTCCCAGGTGCTAAGAGGAATCCCAATCCCAAACTAAGAAACAAATCTGGAAGCAAGCAGCAAGGTTGTGACTAAGAATCCAGGAGCAGAATGGGCTCTTGAGTTTCAGCTTCCAGACAGTCAAAAAAGTTTGAACTACAGTTCTGTCACTCTAAACCAACCTCCTCTTAGCTTCAGTCCACTGATATTAGTCTTTCCCCTTTTGAGTTTTTATTGGTAAAGATATTGGAATGGCTCATTTTATATATAAGGAACTTAGGGTAAACAGGGTAAAGTGACTTTTCCAGGGTCACACAGTTAAAAAGTGTCTGAGGTCAGATTTGAACTAAAGAAGATGAGCCTTTCTGAATCTAGGTCTAGCTCTCTATCCACTGTGCTGCACTGCAGAGGATATAGAGACTAACAATAGGGAATTGATTTGAGTAAGTAAGAGGTAATCAAGTAACATTGAGAGAGAAATTTTAGCAAAGAGGTAGAAATGAAAACAGATGGCATGCAAGTGAATATTGAAAGGTGGTAAGGAAGAGGAGCAATAAGTAAAGTGGAGGAGGGGGCATCTAGGTGGTGCAGTGGATAAAGCACCAGCCCTGGAGTCAGGCTTTCAAATCTGGTCTCAGACACTTAATAATTACCTAGAGGTGTGGCCTTAGGCAAGCCACTTAACCCCATTTGCCTTGTAAAAAAAAAAAACTAAAAAAAAAGTAAAGTGGAGGAAATATAGGATAAAGACTTAATGGCTCAGCAAAATCAATCAGACTTTGGCCTTTTATAGGATGAGGAGGTCAGAGCATATTTATAGGAAAAAAGAGTTAGCAAAGAACAAAGTCTGGTTGGGGGGATATGGAGAAAAACACTCAAGACCACAAGGGAAGAAATATTCCTTCATCCTCTGAAGAGAAAAGTCCAAACATCTGGAAGTACCCAAGGCCATGAAATCTAGATCTGAAAGCATTGGTGGATTAGGTACAATTTGGGATTTAAAAAAAAAAAGACTAGGAATTAACAGGAAGAGTACCTCACATTTCTATACTACTTTTCCTAGATAGATTTTTCCCCCTTTATAAAGCTGCTAATATCAAAGGCAGGACCATCATGCAGAAGAAATATGAGACACTTAGGAAAGAGAAACCAGGCCTTTTGTACACTTTAAAGTTGAGTCTACACAATACAAAACATCAGATGTTTTGTCTCTATTAATGCCACACATCTGGATCAGCTAAAGTTTGAACTACATTGGCGGGATGTTCTGACATAATGTAAACATTTGGTCTCTCTCCCTCCTTCAGTGTCTGTCTTACCTCTGTTTAATATAAAATACCGTCTGATATCAGTAGCAGCCCTTTTCAAAAACAAAACAAAACAAATATTTAGGGTGAAGGGTAGAAGGAAATTTGGCCTTATTCTGTCTTTAGCTTCTCTTCTCTTGATTCAGGGCTAATCCCATCCCATTCTGAGAATTTACTACTCAATCTCCAAGATGCTTCAAGGTGAAAATTAGAATCTTCTCCAACTGGTCCTTCAAAATTAAAGCCAAATACATTTTAACATGGAACCCAAGCTGTCTATCACTGTCATATCATTTGCATTTGTCCTTCTCAGACATATTTTCTTTTGTTCTCAGTCTACTTCCTTGAGGTAAGATAGTTACTTACATCCATGGTGGTCATTTTTCATCTCTCTGGTTACACACTATCTAGTGAACCTCCCATGGAGGTGATGGAAAGCGTCCCCAGCTCACTCCAAGCAGCACATTAAACAAAGCAACATAATGAGCTGCATTTTGTTGAGGGCTCTCCAGGTCCCCCAAATCTTTCTCAAATGTGATTGTTTATAAAATGTTTGATAAAAATAAATGATGCTTTCAATTTAAACAAAATTTCACACTGTTACTGGTTTTAATAACAGTTTTGACAGATGAGATTTTCATCATCTGTTTTTTCTTTGTGAAGGCTTCTTCAATAAACTAAAAATGCTTTAAACTAACAGATGTGACTATAAAGTAAGGCTTGAGTGTGAGACATCAGGAACTGAGGCTTGTCAAATGCTTCAACATAGAAATTTATTCCTAGCGTAAGCATCTCCTGGGTATCAGGAGAGTCACCAACCTAATGATTGCCGGCTAACGTGTGAAGCTCGTTTTAGCAGCAAGATGCCAGTTATCCCAAACTGGGAGCCGATGGGTGCTTGCTCATCTCCATTCTCCCTCTGGCTCTCACTCTCTCAGTTTCCCCTGCTATCACAGATTTAGGAAGCAGTCTGCCCCAAATTGTTCAAACTGATGTTGATGTTTGACAAACTGATGATTCGTGATTTTTTTCCCCCATCAGTGAAAAGCTCAAAATTTTTCAATTTTAATGATATTCTGTTTGCAATAAACAAGTTATTTTTTGTCTATTAAAAAATAAGCAGATATTTTAACAGACTGAATCCCTGCAATGCTAATTGCAGTGCTACATTTTTTAAAAAAGCACCACTGCCTGAAAAAATGTGTTTGTTATTTTTTAACTTCTCCATGTTGTCTTTACATATATTTTTAACAGTTATCCTTGCACAGTGAAAAGGGTCCCTACAATATGATTGTAGGCAAATCAGTAAATAATTGCCGCAACAAAATCATCTGAAGAATTCTATATTTGTGAAAGGGTGTTATTGCTTATCCTCTAGAAAGAAAATAATTTTTTCTTCATTATTTTTTTTCTGTATTCAAAATGAGACATCATCCTGCACAAGGACTATGTTCTATAGGTCATGTTCTGCTTCAGGCATATTCCAGGCTCAAAATGTTTCAACAATGTGCCACAGAAGCTCAAAAATCTCATTCTAGCTTAAGTTATAATTGTAAAAAAATTGTTCAGAACAAGGAGTCAGCAGGAAGAGGAGGTAAGAGTATGGTGATGATCCTTCTTACAAGATTACATCTGGAGTATTGTATTCAGTAATAAGTGCTAGATTTTTAGGACACTGACAAACTTGAAGATCTCATAGAAAAAGAGCAGAATGATAAGACAAAACCAAACCACTCTCAGACCAATGAAAGGAAATTGGAATATTTAGTCTGGTAAGCAGCAAATTTCAAAGGGAAATGGTATAGGTATTGAAGGGTTTTCAAATAAGAGAGAGCGAGAGAGGTAAGATTCGTTCTGTTTTATGTAAGAGTCAAAACTAAGATCAGTAGGCAGAAGCTAGGAAGGAACATCTTTCAGATCAATATGAGAAAATTTCCCAGCACATAAAGCTGATACAAGAAGAAATGGGGAGAGGTGAGTTCCCTGATATTTGCCATCCTGAGGCAAAGATTAGAAGACCATTTTTCAGGAATATTTAAGAGGGGCATTCAGGCTTCAGGTAGAAGTTAGGCATGAGGACCTCAGAGGTTCTTTCCAAATCTATAATTCTGTGACTCAAAATGATTTTAAACAAGATATTGAGAACTGTGAAATTCTTTTCATGAATTTCCTATTACATTATTTCAAACATTTTTAATTCTGTTCTGAAGTTGTTCTTCAGAAGTAGACATGCTCATGCTGAGTTTATTCTTGGGAGGACCAAATAAATGAATGAAATATACTGCATTCTTTTATTCCTCCAAAAAAAAATTTATAATGATTATGGGAGTTACCTTCAATTAGGTCATCTAAATGCTTCTTCGTTTTCAACACTGATGGAAATGGACCAGGAAGCAGAAATGGAGCAACCAAGGCCTTAAAAAAGATGCTGGGTGGATCCCCATAATGAGGCAGGTTTTATTCTCACAGAAATCAATATCCTTTACTTCTTGTGACTTATGATCTTTTTGCTAGCCCATGTTTCCAGTAGGGTTAGGGTAGGGCAGGAGGTATATGTTCCTGAGAGCACAGTAATGAAGTGCAGTCATGGACCAATGGAGGATGGGAAAAATATGAGTTCATCGAATTCATAATTGATCACTGCCTCCCTTCCCCATCCTGACTACTCTGGCATTGTGCAAAAAAAAATGTATCCTCATACTTCTGTTGTACAGGAATGGAAATGAGAAAGGGGTAAATGTTAGCTATATAATTTCAAGAAAATGCTACCTTTGCCTGAACTTAGGACTGTCCCTATATGTGTCCACTCTTCTCTCCAATCTCTTTTCCTGTCTAAAGAATATTTCTACATATGTTCTAGCTAATAGCTTTTCTTGGGCTTCTTCAAATCCCTAATAAACAACCTGATTTTACATTGTTCTACAACATTCACACTTTTATTTTTTCTGGGCAATCTGGTTTTCTCACTTTCCCCTTTTCCACCATTATTATTTGCACTTCTATAACTTTCAACTTCTCTCTTTCCCAGGATGTCTTGATTTTGTCCAGGTTATGTTCATTCTTCAAGGCCTAACTTCAAATTTTAATTTACTTCACGAAGTCTTCTTTCAATAACTTGAACTCATATTGCAATCCCACACCTTTGATCTCCTTTAGCATGTATTGTCAGAAAGATAGACAGCTAAGAGGCACAGTCAACTGGGTAAGGCACTTACCTCATTTTGTCTAAACTTCCTCATCTGTAAAATGAATTGGAGAAGAAAATGGCATACCACTCCAGTAGCTTTGCCAATAAAACTCTAAAGGGGTTCATAAAGAGTCAGAAACAATTGAAAATGACTAGTCAATCAGAAAGATACAGTTTATTAGCTAATTTTTCTCATTGCATCATTTTGATTACTCTAGTATCCCCAAATATATTATAAAAATTTAGGACAGGGACGCAGGCTTATCAAATCTGATTGCTTCTTTCATTGGTTCATATTGTTTCCACCAAGAGTTGCTAACTGGTGTAAGAGCACTCAAGACAATAATGTGTATATCAAACATAAGATTATCTTAATACCATTCAAATGAAAATAAAGGAAACGGTAAAAATATTAATGTTTGATTTAATTTTTCTCACCCTTTAGTGAATCCTAACTTTTCCCAAAGTCCTAGTAGGGGGATGGAGAGGAAAAAGGAAGAACTCTTTCCCCAGGACTTAAGATCCAGGTCCACTCTTATCTTTTATATGCTCTGGACTATAGTCCTACAAAGGGGAGAGGAAAGTAAAAGAGTCAAATGTGTGAACTTTAATCCTCTTCACTCCAAAGGGATGGTTCTGTCTAAAAAAGTCAAACTCAACCAATTCAGACCAGGTCACAGAGACACTTCTTTAATGAAGTGCCCAGGCGAATTTCCACACCTTCCTTAGGAAGATACAATAAAATATCCCAATTGTGGGATAAAGTTGCAGGGTGTTGCTCAAATTGGAAGATGCCTTTGGAATGGTATGTTCTCTTCAAAAGTGATTAAATAAAAGCTTGTCTGAATAGCATTCTATAGCAAGATATATATTTGTGGAAAGAAATCTATGACCTAGAGAATAAAAACATGGTATAAAATATTGCATAGGGATTAATGGAGATAAAAAGCGAAGAAATGTGGGTATTCACCATGTATGAGCTCATGAATTTAAGTAGAAAACTCCTTCAATCAACAATCTTTAGGATTAAATCTCCTTTATTTGCTTTGAAGGGTAAAACTCTGGTTCATTGTGATGAACCAGTGTACAGTTCTAGCCAAAAAGGTGTTAACCTGAAAATTGAGAAAGAAGGAGAAAACATACCATAAATATGTATTTTCAGATACAAGCAATCACTGAATTGAATTAATAATATCAGTAGTTTGCTGAAAAAAACTATTCAAGAAGAAATCAATACATGATTTGTAAATATCTATACATAGTATATGAATAATAAATTGAAAAAGAAATATTAATATAAAGAGATAAGTTTGGTCATATGTTTTCACTAAAGTTTTATGATGTTGGTCAAATTAGAAAATGGTTTTGGAATGGTATGCTCCCTTCAAAAACAATACATTAAATAAATAAAAGATTGTCTAAATAACTTTCTAAAGTAAGACTACATATATATATATGTATATATATATATATATATATATATATATATATACACATATTTGTGGAAAGAAATCTAGAATCTAGAGAGTAAAAAATAGTAGAAAACACTGCATGGGGATGAATGGAGATAAGAACAGAAGAAATATTGTAGTCAAATAATATTACAGATGATACAACCAGGGGGAAGAAATAGATGATGATATCAGATATCAGATTAGAAATTTAGAATAGAGTCTTGGCAAAATAGTAATGAGTTGCTTCTGTATTAAAGAAAATTCAAAAATTCTTGGGTTTATTTGGTAAAATTTTGGTTCTTAAATAAGTTAAGAGAATAAATGTGAACCTGATTCTGACCAGTAGGAAAGAATCTGTGTCAAAGTAGAAATTATGAGTAACTTAGAAGGAAATTACTTCTGCCATCTTAAAATCTTTGATGGAAAAAAAAGGAGAAACTGTATTTAGCTTAAAGAGCACTCTAGATTTGAGAATTCATTTCTAATCAAAATGTTTAGAAGGAGGATAAGTAGAATTCCATGACCCAAACAGAAAACTCAACAACTGTCCAGTCATGGTTTAACAATTATTGCTAAGAAGTAATCAGAACCTGAAGGTTGAAATAGAAAATTTCTTTAATAAAAGGAATCAATGGGAGGATGGAGCCAGAATGGCAGCGTAAGAACAGCCTTTCCTAGGAGCTCTCCCAAAAAAAGTATTTCGAAAACCTTAAAATTATGGCTCTAAATTTTCAAGACACAGAACCCACAGAAAGATCCAGTGAGGCAATTCTCCAGTCCAAGGTAAACTGGAAAATCATGGGAAAGCTCTGTCCCATAGGGGTGGAGGGGGCAGCAGCACAGCCAGTATCATCGCACTGGAGCAAAGGAGCTCCAGGCTTCCAGGAATAGCCCGCTGGGAGCCTAATCCCCTGGGTCCCAGGGAGCACAGGCTCCTAGCAGCAGAAGCAGTTTCCTGACCTGGCAACCCAAAGAATACCAAGCACCACCTGGAAGATCATCAGGGAAACCTCTGTCAGAGTGAGTGGGAACCAACATGGCCCTCAGCACAGCTGCAACCATCAGCATAGCTGTGGCCCCCAGTACAGCCCAGATCCCAGGAAATGGAAGTAGGCCCACAGAACCATGTTAAAGCTGTTCCCAGAGCACTCAGCCCATAGAAGGTAAGGGAGTGGGGGCGGGGGGAGAATTCCAAGGTCTCTCCTCTGGCCCTGATAGGATTCTTGTACTTTGTCCCTATTTAGATGCTGCTTGCACTCTGGGGGCCCCCTATTGCCATGCACAGATCAGACACAGACAGAACAGTCAGAGCCTCTCATAAGACTTTGAAGGAATTGAGATGCTGGGGGCTTTCTTAATAATAGCTCAAAATCTTGAGAAGCACTCCAAAACCAGGGCAAAGCCTAGGAAAATGAGTAAATAGAAAAAAAGGAACCTGACCATAGAAAATTTACTTTGGTCTCATGGAGGACCAAAACCACACACACTCAGAAGATGAGAAAGCTCTAGATTTTGCATCTAAATCCTCCAAGAAATATAAAAGTTGGTCTCAGGCTATTTCAGAGCTCAAATATAATTTTGAAAAATCAAATAAGGGTGGTAGAGGAAAAATTGGGAAGAGAAATAAGGGAGATGCAGAAAAAACATGAAAACCAAGTCAAAAGCTTAGACAAGGAGATCCAAAATATGCTGAAGAAAATAACATACTTAAAAACTAGTTTAGGTCAAATGGAAAAAAACAGTTCAAAAAGTTAATGAATAGAAAAACATCTTAAATTGCAGAATCAGCCAGATGGAAAAGGAGATAAGAAAGCTCTCTGAAGAAAACAAATCCTTCAAATGTAGAATGGAGCTAAAGGTAACTGATGAATTTGTGAGGAATCAATAAAACAATAAAACAATATCAAAAGAAAGAAAATCAAGAAGAAAATGTGAAATATCTCATTGAAAAAAAAAACAATGAACCTAGAAAAACAGATGCAGAAGAGACAATTTAAAAATTATTGGGCTACCTGAAAAATCATGATCAGGAAAAGAGCCTTGACTTCATTTTTAAAGAATTTACAGGAAAATTGTTCTGATATCCTAGAAGCAGAAGGTAAAATAGTAATTGAGAGAATCTACTGATCTCCTACTGAAAGAAACCCAAAAAATAACTCCCAGGAATATTATAGCCAAGTTCCAGAACTCCCAAGTCAAAGAGAAAATATTACAAGAAGCCAGAATGAAACAATTCAAATATTGTGGAGCTACAATCAGTATCACACAGGACCTAGCAGCATCCACATTAAGGTTTCATAGGGCTTGGAATATAATATTCCAAAAGGCAAAAGAGCTTGGAATACAACTGAGAATCAACTACCCAGCAAAACTGAACATCCTCTTCCAGGAGAAAAGATGTTTCAATGAAACAGGGCAATTTCAAATATTACTGTCGAAATGTCCAGAACTTAGGAGAAAGTTTGATCTTCAAGTACAGGACTCAGGTGAAGCATACAGAGGGTAGATGAGAAAAGTAAATTATGAGGGATTTAATGATGATGAACTGTGTTTTATTCCTGCATGGGAAGATGAAACAGATACTACTATATGAACCTTCTCATTTATTAGAGCAGTTAGAAGGAGCTTTTATAGTTGAGATACAGGAGAGAGCCAAATTTGAAGGTATAATACATTTTTAAAATGGAGTAGTCAAAGTGTGAAAAGGAAATGTACTGAGAGTAAGAGAAAGAAGAGCTAGAATAGGCTGATATTTCATTAAAAGAGTCAAAATATAGCTTTTGCAATGATTTGGAAGGGGGGAAGGTGAGAGGGATTGAGGGAACCTACATTTTCATCAGAAATGGCTTGTAATAAGGCATAGAAATCTGGAAGAAAAAGAGAGAAAAGGAATGGTGGAGGAGAGGGGGATATAGGTGATAGAGGAAAGGGTAGGTAGATCATGGGAGAGGACAGTCAGATATAACACATTTTCTTTTTTACTTTTTGCAAGGTGGTGGGATTGGGTGGCCTGTCCAGGACCATGGAGCTGGGTGGTTGCTGGGTCTCTGGGTGGGATGTAGGCTTGGGGTCTCTTGGCCTCAAGGTGCTTTGTCCACTGTGTCACTCAGCTGTCTCACAGCACTTTTTTGAAGAGGGACAGAGTGAAAGGAGAGAGAAAATATAATAAATGGTAATGGGGAGAAATGGATGGAGGGAATTACAATCAGCAACAACAATTGTGGAAAAATATGGAAGTAGCTTCTCTGATGGGTTTTTTTTTTAGGTTTTGCAAGGCAAATTTGGTTAAGTGCTTGCCCAAGATCACACAGCTAGGTAATTATTATTAAGTGTCTGAGGTAGAATTCGAACCCAGGTACTCCTGACTCCAAGAACAGTGTTCTATCCACTATGCCACCTAGCAGCCCCTTGTGATGGACTTCTGATGAAGAATGTGATCCACCCCAGAGACAGAGCTGATGGTATCAGAACATAGACTGAAGCACATTTTTTTCCTCTTTCTTTCATTTCATGTCTCATGATATTTTTATTTTTGTAGCGGGTGGGGGATTATGTTTACTCTTACATCAAGTCTATTTTAGTAATGTATAAATAAAGAAAAATGTAAATTAAAAAAAAATTTAAAATAAATAAAAACAATCTATTCAATAATAACCAAGTAAAAGCATTCCATAAGGGTAAAATCATTTCATGAGAACAAAGTAAGCAGCCTACAAGTAGATAAAAGCAAGGAACTCCCTGAGGTCTCAGTAGTCCTATAGAATCTTGAGCTTTCTTTATATATATACTCTCTGGTCCCAGACTGACTCAACAATCCAACTTGGGTGGGGGGTAGGATTTACTTCTAACTATTCTGGATCTGCTCCTCAGGATCTTAGCTCACAAGAACCCCAGTTTGTATTATGGGGCTAAAGAATTACCTCAAGTCACTTAAGATCCTTTGGTGTCCTACTCCATCAATCTACTTAGATATGTAAGCAAAATGGAAACAAGAGCAAGTTACCAGAGGATTTGTGCAAAAGAGCATAATGAGCTTGTGCTAGAAATGAATGATGAGGAAAAGATAACTGACTTTATAAGTTATGTGAAGGTAAAAGGAAAGCCAAAGAACTGGCTAAATTTTAGGGTAGATTAGAATAATGATAATAGATGAAAAAGAAAATTAAACTATCTACATTTCTTTTTTTTTTTTAATTCTGTTTTCTATCTTCTACCCAGGAGAATAAAATGTTTGGACTAAGGAGAATAGGTTAAAAATGAGTTTTCACAGAGCTAAAATCCAAGAAAGCGATTATCCAGATATCCTGAAATGAAACTACAAAGAGACATGAACTAATGAATCATATCATAGTTCTGTGTTCCTAATTAATTGAGAATTGTTTATAATTGGTAGTATCAGCTATTCTCAAGTCAGGGATAGCTTTATTTAAGGTGGGACCAAAAGAAACAATCACCTATTAATTTGTTAAAGGGCTTTTCAGAATTTAGTGATTAATTTAAAGTATTAACACCTAAACTAGAGAACTCCTATTTTAGTTAAAACTTTCACATAGTTCATCAGTACAAGAAATCACCATTAAGGTTACTTTTTAGCATATTAGAAACTCTTGCTGAAGTTCCCAGGAATCCAGACCTTTTATTCTCTTAAATCCAATTTCTGTTTGATCTTATATTCTTTCAAGGTCTAACTTTGTTTCCTGCTAAACAAATAAGCTAACTCACCAAAAGTTGTCCATACCGAGTAGGGATTAATTTGTTTCCTCTCCCTAATAATACAGCTACATTTTTACAGGAGTTTGGGGGGAAATAATTCCTTTATACAAATAAATTAGTTATTTGCCAAGAATTTCATGTCTCCTCTCAGAGTGGGAGAGATATTTCAGGACAGTTTGGGGCCTATTGGTGCTCATTAAGCTGGAAGACATCTTTGTTCAGACCTATTTCTGTGGCATCCCTAGATAGATGCAAGAAAAGACTTTTCATGACAAAGTCTAACATTGATTCTAAAGTGTTCTGATAATCAGTAGCTTTTCTTTGTGCAATAAAAGTTTGAATATATCAAAATGTATATCATTCTCATATAAATTTATGTATAAGGAACAGACATATCTGGGTTATTAATTTAAATTTTAAAAAAGTAAATATGGAATATCATTGGAAAGTATTACTAAAATCAATGATAAGCCATGTGTCTGTGAGCCCACTATCAGTAAGAGGTGCTTAAGTCATCTATTGTTTGTTTTAACATTACCTATATAAAAAATATAGGTTAAAGATCATTTGTCATTCTTTGTTCTATCAAATAATTCCACAATGATTAGGAAATTTTCAAAAAGTTGTATCAAGCTGATAAAAAAAAAAAACTGGTCTGAGAGTGAAAAAGAATTGTTCACAGTACACTTTCCTAAATCTTGAGTTACAGACAAGTCATCAATCTGCATCAGTGAACAAAGTTTCCATAATGGGAATTCTCCCACACTGATCAAATCACAAAGTCTATTTCAATAAATAAGAAATTATCTTAATCATCAGTTTTCTAGAGACTTTCCCTATCAAATGTGGACAAAGAGGCCATGAAAGAGAAATTGTAAACTTCATCTGTCTCAGAAATTTATTGAGTTTATTTGAGATTTTATTCACAGCTCCGGTGATGCTATTTTTTTTTAAAAAAAAGCTTTTTACTGTCACATTTTAAAACTTAAAATATCTCAAATTCTCTTTACAAACTCAGAATGCCATTCATTAAATGCCTTGTACTAAGGAACCATAAAGACAGTAATCTAGACCCTGATAAAGGTTTTAAAGTTCTCCCCTAGGATGCTTAGGGTGGGAAAAGATAGAACATTAGTGTCAAAGAAGCATATTATTTGATTCTCAATATAATTGATAAACCCTCATTCTTCCCCGCAGGAATGTGCTAAATCTCTACCTCTGATTTGTGTTGAGGCTAAAGCTTTACTTACCTACCTAACTGAAGAGGGAAATGATCAGAAAGAGGCTTTAAGTATTTAGTCATTTAAACCCTACGTAAATTGCATATTTGAATAAAAAATCAACCTGAGTATTTTTGTATGAAAATGGTGAACAGAAGGGATATTTTTGCTCCGAGGACTTGTGCTTTATGCCAGACATCAATCAGTTCTGGCTTCAGAAGTCTAGTTAGATTACTGTAGGGGTTCTGGACACTTTCATTACATACTGTGAAGACCAAGCTATGGCATTAGCTATAGAACATTGAAGTCTTTACAAATAATTAAAATGCTGTTTGAAAATGGAGATGTTTGCCACAGTTTCCTGGGTATGCATGGCATCATCGATATTTTAAAGAGTAAATATTGACTAGTTATTGCTGTTAGCCAGAAGGAGCAAAATCCCCTTTGAAATAATAATATGGTGTGTATATAACATATACATATGTATGCATACACATATGCATGAAGATGTTAAACAGAGAATGATAGATATAGGGAAAATATAGATTTCACTCTCAGTGACAGTTGAATAGCTATGCTTTAAACAACCCACATTCATTGCCAATGCAGCACCAGTGTGTATGTGTATATATAGATATAGATGTATACATTCACATATCTATATGTATAACTATACATATAGCTTATACATATATAGATATATAATATAGCTATATTTGTACAAATTGGCAAGGAAATTAAAAAAAATCTCTGAGCTCAGAAATTTTTAGAGTTGTCATTTTGTAGCATTTTCTCCATAAATGCTGAATGATAATAAATTTAAATGTATTTGAAAATTAATCATAAATTTAAAAAATCTTTTTCATCATATCCAAGATTAACTCTTATCTTAAAAATCTTTTTTCTTAGTTTGAACCCTTGTCTAAGGAATTTCATCTACTTCTTAAAATTCTTCAAGAGAGGGGCAGCTAGGTGGTTCAAAGCACTGGTCCTGAAATTAAAAGGACCTGAATTCAAATCCAGCCTCAGACACTTAATAATTGTCTAGCTGTGTGACCTTGGGCAATCACTTAATCCAATTGCCTTGAATAAATAAAAAATAAATTCTTCAAGAGGAAAAAAATAGCTATGAATCACTAATAGGAATTACATAATCCATGATGACTCCTAACCTTGAATGTCCCCCAAGGCTCTGTCCTGGGCCTTCATTTCTTCTCCCTTCATTCTAGTTCACTTGGTGATTTCATCAGCTCTCATGGATTCAGTTATCATCTTTATGCTGATGAATCTCAGTTCTATTATTCTTGACCTAACTTCTTTCCTAACCTACAGTCTCAAATTCCAAATTACCTATTAGAAATCTCCAACTGTATGCACCATAGTCATCTTAAATTCAACATATCTAAAACTGAATTCATTCTTCCTATCCAAACTGTTCCCTCTTCCTGACTTTCTTATTAATGTCAAAAGTATCACCATAGGGGTGGCTAGGTGGCACAGTGGATAAAGCACCGGCCCTGGAGTCAGGAGTTCCTGGGTTCAAATCCAGTCTCAGACACTTAATAATTACCTAGCTGTGTGGCCTTGGGCAAACCACTTAACCCCATTTGATTTGCAAAAAAAAAGTATCACCATACTCCTAGTCACAACTTAGGTATTATTCTTGATTCTTCAATCAGTCTGCTTCCCCATCTCTCTCATTATCCTAATATCAAATCTGTTGCCAAGTACTGTTGATTATACTTTTGCAATATCTCAGCTATACCTCTCTTCCTTTATTCTTTTATCACCACTGTTTTGATACATTCCTTCATTACCTTATGCCTTGAATGTTATGGTAAGTTTGACCATGTCACGCCACTCCACCACACCATACTCCAAGCTCCACTTTTCAATAAACTCCATCAACTTCTTATTGCTTTCACAATCAAATAGAAAATCTTCTTTTTGATTTTTAAGCCTTTCATAACTCATTCCTCCCTCCTCACATTTATCAGTCTTCTTAACACCTTATTTCACTACACATACTTTGCAATCTAGTAACTCCGTTTTGCTTGCTGTTCCTCAGTAAAGGCATTCTACCTCTTGACTGATGAATTTTACTGGTTCTCCCTCATGCCTGTAATGTACTCTTTCATCTCCTCCTTCAAGTCTCAGTTAAAAACCTACATTTTACAAGATGTTTCTGTCAATCCTAGAAGACCTGTTATGGACAACACTATCCTCAGCCAGAGGAAAACAAACATAGAAGCTGGATAGATACTATGTTCCCTTTAAAAAAAACTCATGTTTTTCCTTCCTATTCCTTGATTTCTTTTTTTCTCTTAATCCTAAATCTTCATAAAAAAATTCTAATGCATAAACATGTTAAACGCAAATATATATGTATAACTTTTATTAGACTGCTGCTGAGAGGAAGGAGATGGGAAGGGAGGGTGTTAGGAAAATGTACAAAATAAATATGCAAGCAGATGAATGCTGAAAAACTTTCATAGCATGTAATTGGAAAACTAAAAAAAAGAAAATTAAAAAAGAAGGTTCTATCAAAATTCCATATTTCTAATACCTTCCCTCTGAGATTACCTTTAATTTATCCTGAATATACTTTGTTTGTATATAATCATTTACATGTTATTTCTTCCATTTCATTGAGTTCCTTGAGAATAAGGTCTGTCTCTTGCCTTTTTTGTATCCCTTTATACTTAGCACAGTGTCTGGCACATAGTAGGTATTTAATAAATCAATCAATCAGTAACATTAATTATTAATAAATAAAAATAATTATTCAACTATCAATCGATTATTAATGATTTACTGAGGAGTCAAAAATATGGCAAGACATTGAAGAGATGAGAGTATTCAATAATTTTGTCACCTGAGGAACTTGTATGTGGGTCAAGATGAAACAATTAGAACTTAACATGGAACACCTGATTAGTTTAAGATTGGAAAAAGAGTATGAGAAGTCTATATATGGTTATTTATTTAACTTCTATGCAGAGTATGTCATACAAAATGCCAGGATGTAGGAATCAAAAGCCAGAGTTAAGGTTACCAGAAGAAATATGATGATGCCACTCTGAAGGCAGAAGGTGAAAAATAATTAAGAAACCTCTTATTAAAAATGAAAAAGGACAATGGGGAAAATGGCTTGAAGCTTAATATTAAAAAAGAAGA
The DNA here is from genome assembly GCF_037893015.1 of Macrotis lagotis. NCBI lineage: Eukaryota > Metazoa > Chordata > Mammalia > Peramelemorphia > Peramelidae > Macrotis > Macrotis lagotis. The sequence continues at coordinate 298,849,704 of NC_133666.1, forward strand.
ACTTGACAATTGGTCCCATCACTTCCTGGCAAATAGAGGGAGAAAAAGTGGAAGCAGTGACAGATTTTTTATTCTTGGGCTCAAAGATCATTGCAGACGGTGACTGTAGCCATGAAATTAAAAGATGCTTGTTCTTTGGAAGGAAAACTATGACAAATCTGAACAGCATACTAAAAAGCAGAGACATTACCTTGTCAGCAGTGGTCCATATAGACAAAGCAATGCTTTTTCTAGAAACAATATATGATTGTGAGAGTTGGACTATATGGAAAGTTGAACATTGCAGAATTGATACTTTCAAATTGTGGTATTGGAGAAGACTTTGAGAGTCAATAACTAAATAAGTCAATTATTTAAGTCAATACTTAAATTACTTAAGACAAAAACAATAAAGACAAATTGTAAAGACAAATACTGAAGCTGAAACTTAAATACTTTATCCACATAATGAGAAGACAGGAATCATTAGAAGAGAATCTGATGTTGAGAAAGATAGAAAGCAAAAGAAGAGGATAATAAAAGTTTCTAAGTAGTGTCATGGAAACAATAACTTGAACTTTAATCAACTTAAGGAGATAGTGGAGGAAAGAAGGGCCTGGTGTGCTATGGAACAAAGGGTCATAAAGAATTGGAGACAACAGAAAGTCAGCCACAATAATCAACAGTCAAAGTATAAACACAAGAAAGATAGTATGTATGAGATCCAGGCAATAAGAAATATAGATAATTTTCCTAATAATTAAAGCTATTTAAAAAGGTTAATGATTATATGTTTAAAAGCTAATCAAAAAGTTTACTACTCAAGGAAGAGTGTATTTAGAGGAACAAGCTGTCTGTCTTCCAATGTTTGAAAGTCAGTCATGTAGGAGAGAAATTAGAAATTAGATTAACTTTTCTTAGTCCAAGACAATTTTTGTCCAATGGACAAAAGTTTCAATTGGGACAATGAGGTTCAAAGAAAAGAAAAATTTCCCACTTATTAGAGGTAATCTAAAAATAGAATGAATTATCTCCAAAGGTGGCAGGTTCCCTATCATTGGAAACTTTGTATTTGACTCTGTAAATAACTTTCACTTATTAAAAGGAAATTCCTTGAACATAGAGCTTATTATTGTTTATCACCGTTATATCTGACCCTATCAGTCCCAAGTTGAAGAATTTTCAGTTCTTCCCTAATGCCTCTGGGATAGAATACAGACTTTATAGATTGATATTTAAATTTCTTGACAATATGACTAAGCTATCTTTTGAGGCATATTTCCCATTTTTTCCTTCACATCCCATCTCTGGGCCTTTACACATGCTGTTTGCTATACCTGCAATGAAATGCACTCACACTTCATCTTCATCTCTTAGGATTACTACCTTGTTCACAGGTAAGAATTTTCAAGAATTAAAATTAGAAGGCATCTTGATGACTATGTAGCCCATAAACAACAACAAAAAAATTTCTACTATACCCATCAGCAATTCTCCAAACTCTGGTTGCAGGCCACTGAGAAAAGGTAGTCTTTTCTCAGGGCACCCAGTCTCCTTCTGGATAGTTCAAATTTTTAGGAAGTTATTTCTAACAAAAAAAAATCAAATTTATCTTTTTTATAACATCTGCTCATTGCTCCTAATTCTCCCTTGTATGCCAAATGGAAGAATTCTAATCACTCCTATACATGACAGTATTTAAATACTTAGACAGTTATCCTCATTTGAGGCTTCTTTTCTCCAGGTTGAGCCTCCTAGTTCCTTTAACCAATCTTCATAAGTAATGGATTTAAGGGTTTTCATCATCCTGATTGCTCTCCTCTGAACTTTGTCAGTTTATCTATACATTTCATAAATTGTAGTGGCCAGAAGTGAACATAAATCTTCAAATAAAGCCTAATGAAGGTAATACAGTAGAATGCTTATCTCCTCATTCTTGTATGTTATGCCCTGTTCAATGCAGTCCAAGATTGGATTAAAGTTTTTGATCATCATATCTCATTGCTGACTTATATTGAGTTCATAGTACATTAAATGGTCAGATCTTTTTCATAATTGCTATCTATCTATTCCTGGTTCTCTGATCTTTTATTTATGGGGTTGATATTTTGGTGTCCAAGTGCAAGTTTCCTCATCTGTAAAATGCATTGGAGAAAGGAAATGGCAAGCCAATCTGTTAACTTTGACAAGAAAATCCAAATGGGGCCAGGAATATTCAGACATGACTGAAACAACTGAAGAAACTAAATTATAGTTGTTTAGGAAGTTGTATACCATACTCATCTGATCTGCATAACTCTGTGAACCATGTAGTAAAAGCATTATTCCCATTTTACAGACAAATTGAGACTCCAGGAGACTAAGTGACTTGTCAACAATGATCAGGATAGTGAGTGATACAACTAATTCCAAATCCAGTGTCTTGCTTCCTTTCAACTCCAGTGAGCATCATGATGCAAGCATTCATTGACCCTAGAGCTCAGAAGAACTTGGTTCCAGTCTTTCTTCTGAAATACACCATATGATATTTTGGCAAGTTATAGCTTCTCAGTGCTTTAGATACTATCAAAGCTTATACATTTCATAGAAGGCTTAGCAACTGCATTGGTAGAGGGAATTTCCTCATCTTCTACTTCCTTTTTCAATGAAATCATAGATCTATTCCCTATCCCTAGGCATTTTGAAAGACAAGCAGTCACTAGTAGATAGCAGATAACTCAATTTGTCAACAAATCATGAAAAGAAGACTTGCAAAGCATCTAGTTAATTGTATCACTATACACTGTTAAAGTGTTTATTCCAATCAGAAGTCAGATTTGACTCCCTGCAATTAAATAAATAATAGCCAAATTTCCATTTATTTTCATGTTCTACAGATATGTCTTCTAACCAGTCAATAGTCAATTCAATCAAAAAAAAGCAATTATTAGTCAATATTGGTTGAAATTAAATTAACAGAATCCACTCCCTGGTCTAACTGACCTGTCAAACCCATAAGTCAAGTCTGGTAATTCATAGAATCATAGAACTAGAAGAAACTTCAAAGGTCATCTAATCTAACCCTCTCCTTTGATAAATGAGGGAAAGGTGGCCTAAGCTACATAATCTTATTTTTTTAAATATAAACAAAAATTTGATATAAAATATACATATCAATGTAGTTTTTAATGGAATCATCTGAATAATTTTCTCAGATTTCTATTTTATTTTGTGTAGACATGGCTTTGGTATTCTGAACTGGCTAGATGCGATAGAGCACCAGGGGGCGCTCACACATTCTTCTGCTTTGTTTCTGCTCCCACCCCCATTTCCTTGGTTTACACACATATACACAACACACGCGCGCACACACACACACACACACACACACACACACACACACACCCCAACATAAAGACAAAGTATATTATATACATATATGTATAGGGGTATTTTGTGTGTATGTGTGTATATGTATGTATGTATGTGATATATATTTATATATATTATTTACAGGAACACACAAGTTTTTATGTGTGTGGTATATGTATGTGCATGCATATATAAATCTACAATAACAAACATACATCATATGTGCATTACATAGCTATAAAAATAGATGGAAACATATATATGCATGCACACAACATGATTCACTAATGTAAATAAAAAATGAATCATCCTGCAAAAATAAGCCCAAATATCCTTAGGGCTAACATGAGGCAGAGACCTCTTAAAATTCTTGCAACAAGTTGAAGATAAGGTCACTTCTGGAGGAGTTCCTATATTTCCCCTAAATGAATTAGTCTTCATACTTTAAACAGTGTCTAGAAAAGTCCAATGGCTTCAATGACAGCATAGGGGAGTGGAGGTTTGACTGGGGGAGAGCTGGAAGAAGTGACTGTGGATTTGGAGAGTGGGGTCCAGCAGAGAGTTTTTCAAATTTGACATCAGTAAATCTGCCATAGGTCTGCCATTGACTGGCTGCATGATCTACAGAAAAGCTACGCTCTGGATTTTAGTTTCGTCATAATGTTAAAGGGATAATAAAAGTAAGATCTCTTCCACTCTAAAATATGACACCTATGCTAGCTAATGGAATTTCAAAAATTTTCTTATTGAAAATGGAAAAAAATTCATATGTGTATGTTTAAAAAATTAATAACCTAATACAAGGGTTAAGAAGGAAACCCTAATTAAATAACTAACCTCCAATTTTCCATAAGCATCCATTCAGGACTGACTGTGAGTAGCTGAATAGTTATACTGATAATCCAAATCCATTGGATAATCCCAAAATCTTTCAGTGTTTGACTTTGGAAAAGATTGCAGTCCCTTTATTAAAGCATCTTTGCCTTGCCAATATTTTTGAAGCTAGTGTGAAGACAGTTTGTAGCCTCTGAACATGCCCATTTGGTTACTATGTAGAGGAAAAAAAAATATCTAAAACTTTTATTTGGTCCTTTCCAACAATCCATGCAGAGGTACTTGTCAATCAATTACTCTCTTGCCTATAAGAACATAAAGACTATACTTATTCATTTTTAATATACTTGAGTCTAGCATTGTGCTTTGCACATAATAAATATTTGAAAAATATGTGATGAGTGATCCCAAACGAATTGATCTTAGAGTTGAAAGGGACCTTGAGAAATCATCCAATCCAATCCTCTAGCTTTAAACCTGAGACATCACCATTATTGTTACTTTGCAGCAGAAGCAAGGAAGACCTAGAGGGGAAGCTATCTGAAATAGGCCCCAGAAGCTAGATTATGTTTTTCTGTAATGAAGAATTTCTAATGAATCCCTAGAACCCCCATCCATACATTCTCTTATCCTAAGGAAACTAGGGGAGAAAAATGTCTTTGTTCTCAAAGTCTAAATTGAGAACCTCCAGAAACTCCAGTACAGAGAGATAAACTGCAAAGGAATTGGACATAATTAAAAATAAAAGCAACTAAAGCAGCCTGGGAAGATGCTGGGGTCTGTAAAATACCTTGTCAAATGTAGATTTTCAATGGATTGGAGAAGCCCAGAGGGCAGTGAATCATTCTGGACAGCCAAAGAGCTTTGCTATTTTATCTTCGCTATCTGGCTGCAGCAAGGACTGAGATATGAAAGGAGAGGATAGGAAGTGGGGGGAGGTGGGGTGGGAGAGAGAGGCAGATGCTATTTTGAGTTCCACACGCGGAGGCTTGCCATCATGAAGCAGGAAGGTGATAGTTCCTCTCGGTATGATTCTGGTGAGACTGCACCTGGAATTCTGTATTCGGTTTGGGGCACCTCATTACCACAGAGGTTTCGAGAGATTGGAGGGAGTTCAGAGAAGTGCGACTGAAGCGATAAGGGAGCCAGAGAGATTGACTTTTATGAAGAAAGCTTAAAGGAGCTAAATATGTATAGCTTGGCCAAGCAATGACTAAAGGGGACATGATAACAGCCTGCAGGCGAGGTAATAAAGCTAGAACGCACAAAATAACAAACGCCCGATCGGTGGCAAACAAGGAAGCAGAGCATGAAACAGCAAGGCCCCCAAACAGAAGGGGGAGTGGGAATAGAGGAATGAGCATGAAAGAGGAGGGAAGCCTCCAGCAGGCGGGATTGCACAGAAGCCAGAGAGCTGTGCAGGAGCAGGCTAGGTATTTCAGCCATGTACAACAGGAAAGTATTTATGCAAAGATGTGCAAATCAAACCGATGCTCTTGGCATGGATGGTGGACGAGCAGTAGGATACCTCTCTTCATGAGGACAGGCAGTGGCTCTCTCCCTGTTCAGGATCAAGGACGTATGATAGAATAGAGCAGGGTTCAAAATGCCCAGGCTTGCCTATCAGATCATGGAGTTCACCTCTCTTCTTTCCCAGGTGGCAGGAGACAACTAAGACACCTGCGTTCCTGCGGTTGTCCTCTGTTCCCAAGAGAGGGGGGCACGCTAAGCGGCATTCTCTCCCCCTGAGTCTATGATTTGTCCCATCCCATCGCAAAACTCAGCTGCAACTGAGCTGCTTTCCCGGTGGAGGTTAAGAACATCCCTCACCGAAGTTTATTCACTGTTAAATCCCCGAGAATCATCGTTCTCCACCCAGTTATTATTTCGAGAGGTCTCCACTGAGTGTGTAGTTAGGCATATGTCAGCCCAGGGAAGATGCCTCGTTTCTAAAACTTTAAATTGTAAACACAAAAGCTCCCGCCATCTGGGACTCGGAGTTGATCCACGTTGTAAGGGCTAGAGCTGGCATTGTCAGCAACATCTTACTTCCAGTGTCCCTGGCATAGTGTAAAACAGATGACCTAATAAAAGAATGCCCCGGATATACCAAGGGCAGATATAAGTTTCTCTCTAAAACTCAAATCAATACTGCTTCAAGCCCTTAGTTGGGAGGGAGTTGATGCCTAAGATGTGTGGGTTGAGAATAAGAGAGCACCCTAGCTATCTTTGACAAGGCTAAATCACCAAACTAAGATGTATTACATTCTCAGGTACTAAAAGAACAGACAGATATGACTGCTGAGGCATTGATAGGATATTTTGGAAGGTCATGGAGAATGAGACAGGTATCACAGGAATTTAAAAAAAAAAGAAGAGAATGAAGTCTATATTCAAACCCATCAACCTGACTTCATTCCTAGCAAAAATTCTAGACTTTAAAACTAAAGAATACTTAGTAACCATCAAAGAAGCAACATGACATAGTAGAGAGAGAGAGACAGACAGATCTCTGTTCAAAAACACTTGGGTTCAAGACCTGTGTCTGACACACACTGGGTTTGTGATCCTACATATATTCCTTTATCCTCTCAGTGTTCAAGCAATGCCAAGACTAAGTGACAGCTGAATTCTCAATCCGTACTGGAGGAAGGACTTTCCAAAGCAAAAGGACCTTATGCCAATAAAAACATAGATCTGAAAAAAAGTAAACAAAATTTAGAAAAAGAAGTAGAACATTTTGATTACAAAGAGCCAGTTTGGGGTAAAAAAACATAAAATAGCAGGCCATTTAAGTGTAGAGTCTACTCTGGAGTTGCTCTCTCAACCCTCAATTATACTGGTAGTTTGGTTCTCCAGAACTTGACTATTGCATCAGTGTTCCTCCTACAGTAATTATCAGTTGATGTCAATTAGTCAGCTAAACCTAATTATAATTAACCAGCTAGATTTAATTAGAAAGGGATATTTACTGAGATGGTATGGTTGATATAAACATTTCCCCTTAAGAATCTGTGATACACTATCCCACCTGTACACACATAGAGTACAAGGGAAAGTGAGCTCAAACTTAGAAAGTACATGTAGCAAAGGGGTAACCCACAGCTCCTAAGAGTGCTCTTGCTGGAGTCCTGAACATTTTCCCCCTAGAAATGCATTAACTCTACAAGTAGGCTCTTAGTTGAACCTTGAATTTGTTTTCCAATCATACACCAGAGCAGACCCTGTCATCAGCTGTTCCAGACATACTAAGCTGACTGAGGAAAACATCCAAATTATCTAGACCAAACAAAGTTCATGAGGGTCTTCCAAATAAGATAGGAGAGAAAGAAGGAACTAAGAAAAGGCATAGGTCTGGGAATCTGCTCCCTTCTCCTCCCCAGTAGAGTTTTAAGGAAGTCCTCTCCTTTCCACTGTCAGGCTCTTCCATCTCTAATTCCTAAGAATTCATTGGTTAAGTACAAGTCTAGAAGGCATGACAAGACTCTCAGTCAATCCAAGCAGACTTCCTGTTGCACCCATAGAGAGCTTGAGACTTTATTTCTACCTGATGAATCATTAGTTTTCCTAGTTGATCCATATCACACAGTTTACACAGTTTGCTCATATGGAAATTGAAATCCACCAGAACCTCAAATCCTTTTTAAAAGAACTCTTTTTCTGCATCTTGTGCTTTCTGAAGTTAATTTTTGAACCCATGCATAAGACTACAATATTCCTAACATGATACAGTCTAACATTATAGACTGTTAAGATCATTTTGAAATCTTCAGGGCATGCATCCTTTTAGTTACTCCATTCAGCTTTGTATCATGTGCAAATATGATAAATGCAGCATCAGTGTCTGAATCTAAGTCATTGAGGAAAATATTCAATAGTATATGGAAAGGGGCAGCTAGGTGGCGCAGTGGATAGAGCACTGGCCTGGAGTCAGGAGTACCTGAGTTCAATTCCGGCCCCAAACACATAATTACCTAGCTGTGTGGCCTCAGGCAAGCCACTTAACCCCATTGCCTTGCAAAAACTAAAAAAAAAAAAAAAAAAAAAAAAAAAAAAAAATAGTATAGGGAAGAAGCACAGATCTTTAAAGCACTTTGTAAGAGATTTCCAAATGTGTATGGAGTCATGAATGATTATTTTTGGGACCTTTTGAGCAGCTCTGGATCAATGAAACTGCATTACAATCTAGGTCCATTTATCTCTCTTTTCATGGAACTAGCATGTTCTCTAAAATATAGGTAAACTAGATTTAACATTTTATAATCTAGTAACCCTATCCAAAGAAAAAAATTCAAAAAAGAAAGTCAGAGTAGTCTGATATAAATAGTTTGGGGATTTTATTTAGTAAATCTATCATCTTTCTTTCCCCCTTCAAGTAATAAGAAATTTTCAGTCATTTTACCAGATTACAATATATCTTGATTATTCATTAGGTAGAAATAAAGTCTCAAGCTCTCTATGGGTGCAACAGGAAGTCTGCTTGGATTGACTGAGTCTTGGTCATGCCTTCTGAACTTGTATTTAACCAATGAATTTGTTGGAATTAGGGATACATAGATAAATTGAAGAATGAATGATTAGATAAATTAATTAATGGACAAATGAATGAATGAATGAATTACTAGATGAGTGAATGAATAAATAAACAACAATTCAACTGGGCAGCAATAGCAGTTAAAAGGGTAGCAGTAGCACAGAGGGGCTCCCAGTTCACTCTGAGCTTTTATCATGTAGTATTCTAAGATTTTCTCCCAGTCCCAAAACTCTTGTATCCTAACCTTTAAAGGACAAAATGAATCCAATAGAGTCACTATGGCCAACTCAGTGGTTTAAAAGCTTATTCCCTTGTTCTGTTTTAGTTGAAGAGAGAAGACAGCCACTAGAAAAGCCTGACTTATCCTGGGCATATCTTAATAGTTTTTTTAAAAAAATTTGTGTCTCTTTTAGTTTGTATTTTTAAAGAATGATTTAGTTATTCATTTAAAAAATGTGATCAAGTTTTGTTTTTTAGTCTGATGAATAAAAACATTTACCAATTATTTGAAAATATTTATGATAGTTATTAATCAATCAATGAATGAACATTTATTAAGTGCCTACTATCTTCTAAGCACTGTGTTAAGTGTTGGGGGATGCAAAAAAGAGACAAAAGACAGTTTTTGCCCTCAAGGAGCTTACAGTCTAACTTGCAAACAGCATAGAAAGCTAGATCTATACAGAAGACATAGAAAGTAACAGAAACAAAGTATTATAAGTTAAAAGGATTAGGAAATGCTTCATGTAAAAGATATTTGCTATTTAATAATAATCGCTAAAATTTGTTTAGTACTTACTACCGATGTCATGCAAAATGCTTCTATAATTATTTTCTCATTTGATCCTCATCATCTTCCTGGGGGAGATCTGCATTTACAGATGAAGAAAATGAGGCAAACATGGACTAAATGACTTACTCTAGTTCATATAGCTAAGAAGTGTCTGAGAAGGATTTTGAATTCAGGTCTTTCTGAGTTGAGACCCAGTGATCTATCCTTTGTTCCACTTAGCTAATAAATATTTAGTTAACTACATAAAAATTCCTGCTTTATTTAAATATGTTTTGAACACCTGTAGTTATAGTCCAATGTCTTGCCATATTATAGAATTCTCAAAACTAAGCCAGGGAATCAGGAGTATCGTATTTGCCTGGGAAGGACTCAGATACCATCCCTCAACAGATGATACTTACTAGTCCTAGACCAGTCTAGCTTAACATGGAGAAGCATCTGCCCTGCAGTTCATCCTTTCTTAAATATATACATATACTCTAGTATGCACATATATGTATGTATATATGTATATATGCATATATATGTATATATATACATATATATATATATATATATATGTATTAGTCAAGAATCTCTGTGGTAGTCTGGTTAAGTTCATGGACTCCCTTTCAAAATAATATTTTAAATGAATAAAATGAAGGCCCCAGTATCACTCTTGACATTTTCTAAGAAATCAGAACATATAAAGGGAAATACCTACTAGTCAGTATAGTAAAGTTCTTTGGAATGGAGGGATGAGACAGTATGGTCCTTTGATTTCACTGGCAACAAGAGGGCTCAAGCATTTATTTATTCAACACCTACTATGTTCCAAGCACTTTACTAAATGTTTAAATAATAATAATAATAATAATAATAGCATCTTAAATAGAACTACTATGTGCTATGCACCATACCAAATACTTTTGCTTTCAATAATAAAAATAATTGTTATTATTATTATTATTATTATTATTATTATTATTATTATTGCCTTTAAAAGTAGCACTACTATTTTCCAGAGACCACTGTGCTAAACTTGTTACAAATATCACCTCATTTGAGACTCACAACAACCCTACAAGGTAGATTCTATTAGTTTCATCTCTATTTTACAAATGAAGAATTTGAAACAAAAAGAGGTTAAGTGACTGGCCCAACTTTACACAACTAGATTTGAACTCAGATCTTCCTTTCTCCAGGTCCAATGATCTATGCACTGTGCCATCTAGCTGATATCTAATTGATCATAAGAAACATCTGGTAAGGAAACTCCTTTTACACAGCAGCTCAGCAACTACTTTGCAACTTACTGTTACAGAGTTCTGCCAGGGGCATTGAGAGGTTAGGTGACTTGTCTAGGACTACACTTGAATCCACATCTATGGGCAAGTGTAAGGGCCACATCCTATTGCCTCTCTAATATAGGAAGGAAGAGAGGAATTATGTCACTGATAATTAATGAGTCAGAGTATTCCCCACCATTCTGCACAGGAGTAATAGTAAAATCTGATCATGAAATTTTGAATATTATGATGAGATTAAGTTCTATAGCAAAGCAAGAAGATGACTGAGAGGGACAAATCAAGTTGAGATTATATAAAGGAAATCCTGTGCCTTTAGGAAAGCTAGAAATTAATATATTGGACATTGACCCTGTCACCAAATGGTTTCTGTCAGTATATGACAATTTGGAAGAATTGAATTAGATTTGTTTGTTGAATGGAGTTTTATTTACATAGGACGAGAAGAAATTGACAGACTGAACAGATATATAATTAGACAGATGTCAGGTATCTATATTATTTGAAATATACTTTTGCCAGAGGGAGAAAAGTGGCTATTTTGGCAACAGAAGTGAGCTTTGGGCTTTCTTTAAGGACTTCATATTTAAGAATTATTTGAGTTTTTGAAAGGAAAACAAGAAAACACATACTTCTGTTTTATTACTTTAGAAACACAGATCCTGATGGTTCCTTCTTGTTTCCACTCTCTCTCTTTATTCCCACTCCAAAAATCTATCCCAGTGACTGACTGATACCCCAAATCTCATTCTAAGATTTTCATCCCTTTAGCTTATGGCTTTAATTTCAAATAAAAGGTAATTACCTCTAGGTAAGGTAACACTTTAAGCTGTTATCAGTACTTGATAGGAATAATGAATTGGGGACTCCATTTTTATAGAGGAGTTCAAAGAAAATTTATTAGAGCACTGAATAGAGTTACCTACTATCTATCATGATTGTCCCTTTTTATATTTCCGATTTTACCACCCCATGCCAGAGTATCTTTGGCATTTATCCAAACTATTCTTAGTCTTCCTCCCTCCACTCTATCCCATCTTCATTCTGCCCTTCACACTCCTGCCAGACTAATCTTTATAAATAGATTCAGTAGTTGGCAACTGAAAGGAATCTCAGAGTCATCTCTTCCAGCCTCCCTCACACCTTTACCATACAAATGAGGATAACAACAAACATCTCTATAGTACCTACTATGTGCTAAGTAATTTATAATTATTTTCTTATTTGATCCTCACAACAACCTGGGGGTAGGTACTATTATTATTCCATTTTACAGATGATAAAATTAAGGCAAACAGAAGTAAAGTCATTTGTTCAGGGACACAGCTCTTAGTGTATGAAATCAGAATTAAAGTCATTTCTCCTGACACCCTATCCATTGCACCAAATAGCCAGAAATAAAAAGGTTAATTGATTCATAATCGTTCAGATACTAAATGGCTGAGTTGGAATTTGAATTCTGGCCCAAGACCTAATGTTTTTTCCCAAATGTCTCCAATGGTTTACTCTTGCTTATTAATTAAAAATTTAACTCCTTTCCGTAGCTTTAGGGCCCTAAACAGATGCAACCCTACTTTCCAAATTTTATCCATTTCGTTCCATATATACATACATATACATATATATATGTATGTATGTATGTGTATATATATATATATATATATATATATATATATATATATATATATATATAATGTATATTCTACCCAAACTGAAATCCTCAACAATTTCCAGTACATATTCAACAACTTGCATCTTTCCTTAAAGTTATCCAATCAGTCCATGCTTTTGGCTCATTGTAGAGTGGAGGTGAGCCCCCTTGTGTTTCCATTCCCCCCACACACACTTTTAAAGACTGTGGTAAAAGAGCATAAACTATCAGGTTCTACCAAACTGAAAGAAATCCAAGGGTGTTTCTAGTAGGACACAGGCGTTTTGAAGAGTAGTCAAGTTAAATATGGAGAGACTCAACATCCAAATAGATTGGTCACTCAAAAAATTTTGTCTTAACTAGCTACAAAGAAAAAACCCAGGGAGATGAAGAACATCTATTGCTCATTCTCTTTTGAATTTACAGACCACAGAGTTGATAAGTCTGTAAATTTTTATCAGGCAGATGAAAAATGAATTTAACATAGAATTGAGTAAAATGGTGAAAATAAGTTATTTTAGGTTCCACTTAGGAAATTGTACCATGTTTTTAATAGCCACTAGCTTCTCCCTGAAACAAAAAATCCATTTAAGAAATACCAATAAATTGATGATCCCAAGAATGGAATGCACAGTGTCTGAAAAACTAAATATGAATGGTATCCTAAGGGCAGTGGAGTGACACATGGTAAAGACAGCAACAAATTGGCACAATGGATAAAATACCAGAAGTGAAGTCAAAAATACAGGAGTTAAAATCCTGCCCCAGATACTCACCTAGCTCTATGACACTGGACAAGTCACCCAAGGGCTATATGTCTCACGAGTTCACTCATAATTCTTTTTTCGAGTAACATTTTAGCCTCTTATTTAGATTATCTGCATTTTGTTTTCCCTTTCTTTCCTCTGTCCTCAAATAGAACTACCTAAGTTAACTTTGTAAGTGCATCACTCTTGATAATGTTGCTTTTCAAATTAAAAATCATCATTGGCTAACTATTGCCTATCTTTAGAAATATTTTGGTAAGAGTTTCTGTATATAAAAAAGGGGAGAGAATAATAAGCATATTTCTTTATGGAACTGTTCATAGTTTTAATATCCTTCATACATCTTTGTACTTTGGGGGCAGCTAGGTGGCATAGTGGATAAAGTACCGGCCTTGGAGTCAGTAGTACCTGGGTTCAAATCCAGTCACAGACGCTTAATAATTACCTAGCTGTGTGGCCTTGGGCAAGCCACTTAACCCCTTTTGCCTTGCAAAAACCTAAAAAAAAAAATCTTTGCACTTTGGATCCCCTAAATTTTTTTCATCATACTGAGTTATCAGTGGTCCATGTTTTACAGTATATAACAACAAGGAGAGATTGTTGTTATTAAAAAAGATGGGTTGTTGTGACTTGGAGCAGGTTGGAATCATTGAAAGAACTTCCCAAATATAATCCAACTTATCTACTTAATTCTTCTCTAAAACTCTGAGTTAACCTCCTTTTCCTATCCAAGGCATAAGTTCTTATTGACCATGGCGGGAGGTGGGGGGTGGGAATGGGTAGTGCAGAAAGATGATAGATAGCAAACTCCTTTTTTAATACTTAGTCTTAGAGATATCGGGGACACAGAGCTTTTGTTACTTGACAATGTTCACTCAGATAGCATGTCAGAAGAAGTTCAAAAACATACGTGTTCTAAGATTCTAGGCGTGAACCTCTATCACTATGTCATAGAAGAAAAACTTAAAAATGTTATATATAAAATTCTTTGGAGGGTTAAAGTTCTAGTCATTTCAGCTGTCTAGACCACAATTATGAATCTAGGAAAAGGAATAGACATCGGAGGGAAGGGGAAACAAGACTTCTATGCAGCCAAGATTGCGGTCCCAATACTTATACCATAATATCCCTGCATTTTATGGGGAGGTGGAAGTGGAGAAGAGACTTTGGCTCATATATTTCAACTTAATTTTACATATAATTATATTTATATATATACATAAATTCATATATATTTATATACATAAAAATTACATATAATTATAACTTAGTTATGTGATTTATAAGAAGGAATTTAAAAGGGATGTAGGAGAGTGCACTATAGAATTGCACACTATAGCACACTGCTATATTAAGGAGCAGATTCAGAAGAAATATTTTCTAAAAAATAAGGACTGAAAAACTGGAAAGGCTTAATAAGCAGGGGTTTCCTTAAAGTACTCTGGATAACTCACTAAAATATTTCCCCCCTTTCCTTTTACAAAGAATGGAAAGAGGTCAGGGGAGAGATTAGGTTTTTCTTTTTTCTTCTGCCTTGGAGCATTTGATTGAAGAAAAAGACTCCCCATTTCTAGGGAGGGATGAAGTTGCATCAACTCACTATAATATAATCACAAGGCATTGTAGAGACTTTCTTAGGCAGCAATACTTTGGCAGTCATTTACAGAGTCCACTAAAATTAACTAAAGCTGGGAGTAGACGCAGTAATATTGAATACAAAACAGATATATTAGATTGAGAGAATTTAGAGCATCTAGCCTATCTGTTGCAATGGAGAATTTGAGTGAATCTTAGAAAAGAGAACTTGAGTAAGTATTTCACCCTTGAGTCCACTGTGACAAAATGCTAGTCTTTGAATTGGGGAAACATCAGGGGAAGAGAGCTCGCTTTCAGCATGGAGTATTTATTATATTGTTCCTTCCTACATGCCTATATTTAACCTGTTCTTTGCTAAATGCTTTGTTAACTTCAGGGTTTGCAGGAAGACATGTCCTTAAGAAAAAGAAATGAAAAAAATTCTGGTGTTCTCAGGTGCTAAACCCTGGGTGGGATCCAAGGCCTTTTTGGTCATAAGGTTCTTAAGAGAAAGAAGCTCCTAAAATCAAACTCTTCTGTTTTAAAATCCTGAACCACAATTTACAAATAGCAATCCAACCTCATTTGATGAACATGCAACTCACCACTTTGCAAAATATCATTCTGTCTTTGAAAACCTTCAATTGTTAAAAAATTTCAACTTCTATTCAATCAGATTTATAACTTTCACCCATTTGCTCCTAGAATTGCTCTTCTTGGAGCTACAAAGAGCACTCTCCATTGAAAGAACTTCCACATGACAATTCAGAGATTTGAAGACAGCCCTGAGGCTTTTCTTTTTCTAGGCTAATTACTTCAATTGTTGCTCTTATGACAAGACTTTCAGATACTCACTATGCTGGTGGTCTTTCTCTGGATGCAGTCCAGTTTGTCAATGTCCCTCTTAAAATGTCCCTCTTAAAATCCAAAATCAAACACTGTATTCTGTGTGGTCTTCTCAATGTGGAGTAAAATGGAACAATTACCCTCTGTGATCTGGACACTGTGCTTCTATTGATGTAGCTCAGATTACAAGAGGTTTTTTTTAATCAGTCACATCACACTGTTGGCTCATCTTGAGCTTGCAACTGCTAAAATCCCAAGGCTTTTTTTTTAATGAAATGTTTTCCTCTAACCTTCTTTTTTGTTCTATAAACAATTAAAATGTTTAACCTAGATATCAGACTTTTAGTCATCCCTCTCCCTAGCCCTTGACAGCCAATATATAGCAAATTCTGATTTATTTACACACTTTCATTGTCTTTTACCCTTTCTTTTCTATTCTCACAAGTTCACTCATAATTCTTTTTTTCGGGTAATATTTAAGCCTCTTTTTTAGATTATCCACCTTTTGTTTTCCCTGTCTTTCCTCTGTCCTCAAATACAACTACCTAAGTTAACTTTGTAAGTGCATCACTCCGATAATGTCACTTTTCAAATTAAAAATCATCATTGGCTAACTATTGCCTATCAAATAAATCCTATCCTGGGATATCCAAAAATATACTAGACCTGATATTCAAGGGTCTGCATAATCTTGCACTAGCCTGTCAGCCTACCTCATTAGAATCTCTCTGTTATAGTCTTTGTTCCTGCATAAGTGAACTATTGACTATCCTGTCATCTGGTTGTTTGTCTTTGCTCAGACCATTCCCCATCCCTTAAATGGATTCTCCATTGTCTCTAATTTTTAAAGTTTCCTTTTCAGGTCCAATACATTATAAGCCATCCCTGAAATCATCCAAACTTAATAGCCCTTCTTTCTTAAAATTTACATGTACTTTTCCCTTCACCACTCCTTTGCTCTTGGCAAAATGCCTTAAGGAGCTTATAAGGATAGACTATATGTTTAAATTATTTTTTATAAAATGGTTTTTGACTAAAAAGCATTTTTCCCTTTCTTCCCCTCTACTGGAGAAAAAAGAAATAAAACTTCTGATAACAAATATGTAAAATCAAGCAAATAAAATTCCCACCTTGACCATGTTCTAAAATGTACACATCACTCTGATTTAACATTTCTCTGTTGGGAAGGGCATAGCATTCTTCATTATTAGTCCTCTGGAGTAATGATCATTCATGAAATTGATCGTATTTGTCTTTTGAAATTGTTCATTTTCCACAATTTTTAAAAATAAATTTGTTATCTTGGTTCAATTAATTTCACTTTTCATAAATTCATACAAATCTTCTCAAGTTTTTTTTTTCTAATTGTATTTCTTTTTTTTCCTATCAGTCAAAATCTACCTTTTTCTCTCAAACTTCTCCCCTTTGAGCTAAGAAAAAAATAAAGAAAACCAAAACCACAGTTACAAACATATAGTCAAGCAAAACTACTTTCTGCATTTTCCATATGTTAAAAAATGTACCTCATTTTGTGCCCTGTGAAGGATTTATTATGTTCATAACATTATAAGGAACTATAGCTAATTTGCCATCATCTACTGGTAGCCTTTCCCAATGCCCCTTAATGCTAGTGCCTTCAGTCTGTGAATTATCTCCAATTTAGCTTGTATAAATCTTATTTGGTACATAGTGGTTTACATATTATCTCCCCCATTAGACTATAAGTTCCATGACAACAGAAATGATGTTTTATCTTTATAGATCCAGAACTTAGTATAGTACTTGCATAAAGTGGGTACTTAATTAGTATTTGTTAATTTGCCTTAACTTTAATTATAGGGACCATATCTTATTTCATTCTTGTTTTCACAAAATATACATAAGGGGTTTAATAAATATCTATTCAATTGAATTCCTGCAGAAAGTAATCAAGGGGATTACCAAACTGATGCTCCCCTATCTCTCTAGGTTTCTTTCACTCTAATTGTTATCCATACACTCCATTTCACTCTAACCAAAATGAATTATTTGCACAGTGCCCAGGTCACATAGTAGGTACATAAATATTTGTTAAATTATAAGTAATGCATTAATAAGTATATAATTGAAACATTCTGTATTTATGTTTTATATAGCACATGTTATACATAGATATAATATAGGACTACATATAAAATTATATTTAATTAGAATTGGTTTAGTACTTAGTTGTGATTTCTTACATTTTTATGCATATATTTTTATATTATAAAAGTAATTTATATATTATATGTGTATGCATATGAATCTTGTGTATATATACATACATTTATCTAAGTGCATATGTATATATATATGTACATATAGTTATATATATATATATATATATATATATATGTATATATATACAATTTCCATCATTTTTGTCTTGTGTGGCTGATGTTATTCTCTACTCATGCAATGGCCTCCCTCCTTTTCCTTTTCCAAATCTATTTTAAGTCCACATGCTTTGTCAGACACAACTTACATGTATCCTCTTGATGAAACTTTACTAATCTTCCCACAAAGTTATTATCTTTTCTTTCTCAAATCTCATGTTTTTTATACATCTCTTCTGATTTTTTCATTTTCGTTATAGATATGCATATATACATATATATATGCATCATATGCATTATATATATATGAATAAGAATATGTTCCTCATGTCTTTATTTGAAAGTCCTATGGAGAAAAGTACATTATTCTCTCAACATTTTACACATCCCTCTGCATATAAGTGATTAATAAATGGTTTTTTAATTCAATTATTTAGTTAAATATATCACCTTGATAATTTTTTGAAAACTAATCCTTAATTTCCATGTGTTAGTTATCTTTCTATTTTGATGTGATCAGCAGACTTGAAAAACATATCTTCTACATCTTGAAATTATTAACTGAAATGCTAAGAAGGAAAAAGTTCTACAACCTTTCCACTAAAAATTTCTTGTTGAGCTTTGAGTTGTATTATTTGATCAGCTAAGAGTCCACTTTACTATACTATCATCTAGGCTACCTTTCTCAAACTTGCACTGAATGATTGATAATTTGATGTATTTTGTCAAATGCCTGTATAAATACATGATTCACATTCCACAGCATTCCTTCAATCTAGCAATTTTAAAAAAGCCAATGAGTTCCTGGGAGGAGAAGAAGAAAAAAAGGGAAGTGTGGGTGATGTAAAAACAAAAGAAATATATAAAAGTTATTTCAAAACTAGATCAGAACTTTTGGAGAACAATCTGTCCTTAGTGACATGTTGAATTTTAGTGATTGCTCCTATCATTTTTTAATGATCACAAAACCTTCATTTGATAATTTATTCTAGAATGTGCCAGGGAAAACTCTAGTTTTTTAGTTCCCAGAATCTAAATTTCCCATATTCCAAATTTGTCCCCCTCCAATCTTCTGACACTTCTGCTTTACAGAATTTCTAAAATTTTATGGAGAGTAACAGAATATCAGAACAAAATTTCAAGTTCTTTCAGTGTCCTTTGATATGTAGAGGGGGTCTGGAGACTTGAACTCATTTAAATTTATTAAATACTTATTTACCATTTTCTCTTGTTAAAGATATTAATGTTTTTCCTAATGATAATTATAGATCTTCCAATCTGAAGATTTTGTTGGTGATTATGAAAATAAAGTAGACTTTGAAAAATGGTTTATTTTCTCTCTAAAAACTTTTAACATTATGATGTCTTCTCTAAGCAAGATATTTTCCTCACTAATTCTGCTCCAAAAATAATTTATTTAAATTTGTTCTTTGATGCATTATCTGATACTAATAGGGACCTGTTTTGATTCTATTTCCTTGACAACTTAAATATAGTTCCTAATTGGGCAGGGGCTAAGGACCTTCTTCTACATTCTGATTCTAGAATGTATTAGGTAATAAATGCTCGTTGGAGGTAAAAACAGCTGCTTGAAAGATATGAGGTCATATAATCCCCAAAACAAAAGTTTTCTCAAAACTATTGACAGTTTGAAAAAGATCCCTGGAACCATTTTGGGAGGTAGATATTAGTGCCCTAAGCAAAGAACTAGATAGAACCATTGGTTCTATTTCCTCAGGTCTAAAGCCATCCCATTATCTCACTAGAATTTGAATGACAAGAATATGCGCTTCAGTTCTGTCTTATCTACTATATGTTTGCTTCAATCCATATTTTTCCTACTCTACTTTCAAATATTGGTATAACTATACATTCCACCTACTGAATTATGGTCACCTATTACAAAACTATTAGAATTTTCTCTTATCTCTTACCTCTCAGCCTCCATTTCCTTTTTAGTTCTTTCTTTTTCTTTCTTCCAAGTATCCCTATTTCTATTGCTCTGTCAGTCTCTGTTTCCCTATTTCTATGTCTCTTTTTCTATATCTGACTGTTTCTTCACTTATTTTACTTTCTCTCTCTCTCTCTCTCTCTCTCTCTCTCTCTCTCTCTCTCTCTCTCTGTCAAAGAACCACCTTGTTAAAAAAAAAGCTGACTTCTATCCAATGCTAGGACAATGATGACACTTTGGGAAGTCCATTATATAATATTTTGTGATCCTTTTCCTCCATTACCAAAGCTCTTCCTAGTCAAAGACTATTCCTTTTTTATTTCTTTTGCTTCCCAATCATCTAGGGCATTGCCAAGTCCATAGTAGTCATTTAATAAATACTTATTAAGTGAATGAATTATAAAGCACTTGAATCTTGGAATTTTCATGTGGTAAAACGTAACTTTAAATGTAAAAGTAGTTTTTATTCCCAACATCACTTACTCAAGAAACTGACAAAGCTTTTTGAGTTTGGAGTACATTCTTAGTTTCTGAGCTCTATTGAATCCTTAGGTTAGTTTACCTAGAATCCTCTAAACACAATTATATAAATGAAATTAAAAGAAAGATTCTGGTTAGGAGAACCAGGGTATAAGGGATAAAATAAATTTTAAAAAATTCCTCCTGAGAAGTGATTTAATTCTCACATTACATTTATCTTGGAGAAATGAGCAGTTTAATGAATCTTGCACTTTGGGTCAGCATGCTGGGCCAGCTGATGGGACTCTAGCTGTTCTGGGTTACACCAGCGGGTGAGACACCTGTGAGTCTAGGTTGCAAAGGTTTTCTGAATTTTTTTTCCAAATATGTTCTTGAGTTGCCTTAAAACAGCTTACATACACTACAATAGCAGGCAAACTAAGTATTTCTATATACTGTAAAAGAGCATTTTTTTTTGAAAAGAGAAATATAGGTTGCAGAAAAGAATCAAATGACTGAAGGGCATTTTTTTCTAATTGAGTTCAATATGTATGCAGCATATAGGTGTTTAAATTGCAAGTGAGAAACTTGCTGTTAAAGCACCTATATCCTGAATTAGTTTGTTTGTACTTTTTTTTTTCTCTAGGGAGAGTTGCCAAAGAAAAGCAAAAAATGATACAATTAAGGCACAAATATAGGGAGATAGAGTCCAAAATATCCTAACTGTCCTCTTTTTCTTCTTTAACGAGTGTCATTATATTTTGATGTGTTTAATAATACAACAGAGGTTAAATGAAACATGAGAATGGGATGTACATTAAAATTGAGATAACTCTTCCTTCAGTGAAGTGGAACCCAGCAGATGTAGCCGTGCTCTATAATTGCTGCCTGCTTCCTGTCAGTCTGATTAAGTTGCATTGTCCCTGCTCCAAGTGTAAGAAACAGGGGCTTCCCATAGGGCTCAGCATGGGACAACTGGCTTAGGCAGTCACACCTCCCACTTGTCCCAGTACTAGTGTAGGCATACAATATACATTGATGACATTTAAAATCAATAGGCTGTGGAGTGTATTAGCAACACACTATAATTCATCTCCACAAAGCTGCAACCCAGGAATGAAAATAAACAATACCACCCAGAAATTTTTGGGCTCAGTGGACCAATCTATAGCTTAGGAGTAGATGATTTGAATGTGATGTTTTTATAAAAACATATGGTCTTTTATTTCATTCTGATTTGACCAGATTTGAACTCCATTTATTGATGCTATGATTTTTTAAAAAATTTTCCTTCCCAAGTCATGTTCAAATAATTGATAAAAGTAGCTATTCTATGCCCAATACTGTGAGCAGTTCAAAAAACAATGCAAATGCAGTCCTTTTTTATTCTGGAGCAGATTATTACCTATTCAAGTAAATAGAACTCATAGAAATGAAAGCCATTAAAGGACAACTAATGAAACGAGCAATACACTGGTTGGGAGAAGAGAGAGATAAGTATAGAATAGAATAGGCTAAAAAATCTTCATGTAGAAGGTGACTTGAGTTAGTCCTTGATGACTATAATTTCCTCAAGATCAGAGATTACTTTGTTTGGCTCTTTGTCAGATACTGTGTTAGGATGCAGTCAGATTTAGCAAACCTTTATTTTATAGAACAATATTAGAAAGATCATATACTATGACCAGGTGAGATTTAAAACAGTACTCAGAGCTGGTTCAATATTTGGAAAGCTATCAGCATATCAATCAAAATCTATAACCATATCAACAACAAAACCAAAAGAAATCATATAGATATGCAGAAAAAGCTTTTGATAAAAATTCAATACTCATTCCCAAAACTACTAGAAATCATAGGAACAAGTGAAACTTTCTTTAAAATGAAAAGTAGTATCTCACTAAACCTGTCAGCAAACAATATTTGTAATGGGGTTAAGTTAGAAGCCTTTCTAATAAGATCAGGAGGGAAGCAACCATTATCATCCCTATTATTCAATATTGTATTAGAAATGAAAACTAAGGAGATAGGAGGAAAAAAGGAATTGAAGGAATTAGAATAGGCAATGGGGAAACAAAATTATTGCTCTGTAGATGATATATGGTATACTTGGGAATTCTAGAGAAGCAACCAAAAAATGAAATAATTAAAACTGTATCAAAGTTGCAAGAAATAAAATAAATTCACATAAATCATTAACATTTTTATTTATCATCAACAAAGTTCAACAGCAAGAGGTAGAAAGAGAACTTCCATTTATAATAATAACAAACAGTATAAAATAGATGGAAATCTACCTGACAAGCCAAAGAACTACAATTATAAAACACTTTTCACAAATAAACTTAGTTCTAAATAATTAGAAACATATTTATCACTCAAGGATAGACCAATATAATAAAAATGACAATTCTACCTAATTTAATTTAATTATTCAGTGCCATATCAATAAAACTACCAAAAACACTTATTTAATAGAGCTAGAAAAATAAAAATAAAATTCATCTGGAAGACCATAAGGTCAAGAGTATCAAGGAAATGGCTGAAAAAATGTGAAGAAAGATGGCCTAGCCATGGTAGATCTCAAACTGTATGGCAAAATCAAATAAATCTGGTAGTGGCTAAGAAATAGGGTGGTGGATCAGTCAAATAGGAAAAAGTACACAATACACAGTAGTAAATCACTATTACTAGTGTTTTATTAACCCAAAGATCCATGCTTTGGAGATAAGATCTTCCTATTTGACAAAAACTGACAGGAAAACCAGCAAGCAGTCTGGCAGAAACTAGGTATAAAACAATGCCTCGCACAATATTACCAGATAAGGTCAAAATTCATAAATGATATAGATAAAAAGGGTAATATCATAGGCAAATTTATGGGAGTATGGGATGTCTTAATTGTTATATTAATTGATAAAAGAAAATTATAAGATAAAACAAAATATAGAAAGCATTATGTTATAAAATGAAGAATTTTGATTGTTAAATTTAAAAATATTTGTGCAAACAAAACCAATGCAGTCAAGATTGGAAGGAAAGTAGAAAATAGGAGGTAGCAAATGTTTCTGATATGGGTTTCATTTCCTAAACATATGGGTAGCAGTCAAACTTATAAGAATCTAGTCATTTCTCAAATTGATAAATGGTCAAAGGATATGAACAGGCAGTTTTCAGATGAAGAAATCAAAGCTATCTATAGTAATATGAAAAAATGTTCTAAATCACTATTGGCTGGAGAAACGCAAGTTAAAATAACTCTGAAATACTACCTCACACCTATCATATTGGCTAATATCACATGAGGTCAAGAGGTGACTCTATTTACTAAGGACATTTTAAGTAGTATGTGTCAGAATTAGAATTCCAGTCATATTAACTGCTTCTAAATCTTGCATATTTCCCACTTTCCCATTTTTCCTCCTGTGATGTTGGGGGCAAAAAAAATAGCCCATAAGAGATGGCATCTAACCTTCTGTTATGAAGTTTCTTCAAATTTAGTTGAATAATTTATCACAAAACACTCATATCTCTCCTATATACAGTCCTGTACAGGAAGAACACACATCTTAGGAGAACCCATGCAAACTTGATTTTTATTATTAAGTTATTCAAGAGTCCATATCCTGCTACATCACTGAACCAGATCTCAGTTACTGTCAAATTATTATACTAGGTGACAATTTTTAAACTGGCTTTTAACCTCAAATTTAACCAGTAAGCGAAACTGAATGGTATAGCCGAAAAAGCATTGATTAGAGGAGGACCTGTGTTCAAAGCCTACTTTTGATGTTTATTACCTGTGTGACCTTTCATGGATTCCTAACCTCTATGGAGGTTAATTTCTTTACCTATACAAAGAAAGGGTTAAACTAAGTGGTCTCAGATCATACAATGCAAAAATCACATTTAAGTTTTTCCTGATATTAAAATAAGAGATGTAATGATAAAACTGGCAATGGCCACGTCATAACTAAACTAGGAAATGGATAAATGAAGTTTTTTTAGCTTACTCTTAAATGAACTGAATATTGTTTTCTTTTCATTATTGTTATCAGTGTTAACCTGTCTATAAAATTTGCAAAACAGCTAGCAGGTCACTTATAAAAGTGACTGAAAAAATAGTAAGAAATAGTCTAGGGATAGAGAAATAATTAGTCTGATTGCAAGTTCAATTCAAAGAATATTTTTTATAGACTTTATTCAGTATTTTCTATTTTAGGAAAGGCATCAATCTCTTCATGCCAAATGAGATTAAACTTAAGAAATAATGTTACTACATATATCTATCAAGTGGAATAGCATACATAATCTTATAGGAGAAGCTAAATGAGTTTCAGGGAGACATGGGCAGCAATGCTATAATAGTAGGGGACCTTGATCTCCCTCTCTTGGGATTAGATAATCTAACCACAAAATAAACAAGATGGAACTTAAGAAGGTGAATAGAATTTTAGAAAACTGCTATATGATAGACCTCTGGAGAAAAATGAATGGGGATAGAAAGGAACACTTTTTTCTCTGTAGTGATTGTTAAATTCAAATCTAAACTTAAAAATTTTTATGCAAGTAAAAGCAATGCAGTCAAGATTAGAAGGAAAGTAGAAAATGGGGGGTTGGAAAGAGATGAAAGTTTCTAGCAAATGTTTCTGATATGTAAGTGCATAAAAACATAAAAACTGGCCATCTATTAGGGCATAAAAATCAAGTCACAAAAAGGCAGTAAGGCAGAAACATTAAATTTTCAGATGCCGATAAAATAAAAATTACATGTATTAAAGGACCCTGGTAAAATTAATTAAAAATTAATTAGAAACTAAATAATCTAGTTTTAAAGAATCAGTGGATCAAACAACAAATCATAGAAATAATTAGCAATTTCATCCAAAACAATGACAATGATGAGACATCATATCAAAACTTGTGGGCTGTAACCAAAAAAGGTTTTAGGAGAAATTTTATATATCTAATATAAATAAAATATGAGAAAAGAGATCAATGAATTGGACATGTAACTTAAAAAGCTAAAAAAAAGAACAAAAAAATCCCCAATTAAATACCAAATTAGAAATTCCAAAAATCAAAGGATAAAATAATAAAACTGGAAAAAACAAAACTAAAATAAATAAAACTGAGTTGGGTTTATGGAAATAAAACAATAAAATTGATAAAATTTTGTTTAAGCTAATTTAAAAAAAACAAAGACTAGTATCAAAAACTGAAAATGGTGAACTGACCACCAATGAGGAGAAAATTAAAGTAATAATTCGAGGCTATTTTGTCCAACTCTGACAATATAAGTGAAATAGATGAATATTAGCAAAAATATAAGCTACCCAGATTAACAGAAATGACAACAAAATGATTAAATAGCCCCATATCAGAAACAGATATTGAAGAAAACTTAATAAACATCCTAAGAAAAATCTCCAGTGTCAGATGAATTTAAAAGTAAATTCTACCAAACATTTAAGAAATGATTAATTCTAGTTTTAAAGAGACCATTTTTAAAAAATAGGTCAAGAAGTTCTGCCAAATTCCTTTGATAGCACCTATATGGTGCTATTACCTAAACCATAAAGAGCCAAAGCAGGAAAAGAAAATTATAGATCAATCTTCCTAATAAAAATATCAATGCAAAAATTTTAAATAAAATTTTAGCAAAGAGATTACAACAAGTTATTCCTAGAATAATATATCATGATAAGGTAAGATTCATACCAGGCATGCAGGGATAGTTCAATATAGGGGGGAAATGTGAACATAAATGACCATTTCAAAAACAAAATTATAATCTCATGATTATCTAATAGATACTGAAGAGTCTTTAACAAAATACAGTATTCATTCCTACTAAAATCACTAGAGAACATAGGAATAGAGTTTTTCTATTTCTATAAGCTGTATCTATCTGTAATCATCATAAAGCATTATATATAATGGGGATAAGCTAGCAGTATTTTCAACAAAATTAGGGAGTTTAAAAAGGATGCCTATCATCACCACTACTATCTAATATTGTATTAGAAATGTTAGCTTTAACAATAAGAGAAGAAAATGCCCCTCTGGCAACTTTACTGATAACAATTCTATCCCTTGGAATGGGATGTAAGATCAGTTATTTGGGGATTTCAGACAGAGTTGAACTGACTTAACTTTGGATTGAATTAATTGATTACTTTTTGTTTGGTACAATGTTTTAATAGAAATGAGATCTCTTGATTTTTATTAGTTTCATTATAAAAATTAATTAGTAGCTTCTTCAAAGAAGGAAGTCATGCATTTTTAGAATATCAAAGAGATGTATAGGACCTTAGAGTTTATTTACTCTCATCTTAGAGATGAGGAATTTAGATGTTGAGATAGGCAAAACTATTTGCAGAAGGCAGCATAACCAATTAGTATCTTAATATAAATTTAGAACCTACATCTCCTGAGTTCTTTTTATATCCCTCTATATTGGTTGCATAACAAATCAAACTTCTGAACTTTGTATTGCACTAGGACTTCTTTGTGTAAGATGCTAATTAACTTCAAAGAAATTTCCTGATTCACAATATTATATACTACACTATAGTAGCAAACTTCAGAGCTTTCCAGATATTGCTGACCTCTCAGCAAATGTGATTCAGAGGTCTATTTGATAAAATATTCTCCCTATCTAGAGCTTAATCAAATATTCAGGGAAAAGATGTAAAGCACAGTAAAGTACTGCAATGTTTCATTTAGAGTAGCAGTAATTTGAACTTCTATCATACTTGGAGATGAATGAAGTACTTTTTCTCATTACAGAAAGGAGTGCAAATTTTTTTTTCTTGATCATTCTACAGATAAGGAAACTGAGTGACCTAAATTTCTTAGCCCCACAAAGAGAGTAGTTTCTGAAGTTCAGGTTTCTCCTGACTTTAAATTCAGGTAGCTTTTACTACATATTGCAATTATTCCACATGCAAAAGAACTAGAGTTCATGATAGCAAAAGAAATGAATGCTGGTAATGGTTAAATTAAGAAAGTAGATTTCAAAAAATTGCAGAAACACTTAAGACTCTAACAGGGACTGAGGTTCAAGAATGCTGTTTTAAATACCGACATTCATTTTAAGTTTAAAAACAATTAGAAAAGATTCTGAAGAGAAAGAAAAGGGATATGCACCTAAAGGAGACAAAGAACAAAGTTCTATGAACTTTACATAGTGTAAAAGACTGGCTACAAAAATATTTAGCAAAATGCCAGGTCATCAGAGTTAAATCCTTTTTTCATTTATAATTCATGAACTCCCAAATATCTTTATAGCAACAAGGTATTGCATAAGTAGAAGAGGAACCCCATTTTATATCCAGACAAATTCATGCTTCAGAGAGATTAATTTCAGTTGTGTGGTGATCAGTTTGGTGTTGTTACTCAGTTCCACTCACCCCAATTTGTTCAGTTAAAAATTAATCATATTGCAGAATGTTCACACCTTTTTTTGTCTTGCAGAAACAACAATAACAATCTTCAATAGCTCTTCCTCCAACCTTCTTTCTATGATTATCATCCCATAATTTTGCATTTTGAATTCTTTTGGAAACTGTATTATTACTTCTTTCCCTCTCTCTTTAATACCCAATAAAGTCCTCAAAACTATCTTAAAAGAAGAAAGTAATCATTTTCAAACTCTGTATTTGCTTGCTTCCTATTTCTACAGTTAGTCTTTCTACCACTATATTAAATAGCAATCATAATTATGGAAACCCTTGCTTTACCCTAATATTGCTGAATAGTCTCCAGTGTTTCTCTAATACAGATGATGCTTGCTCTCTATTTACTATCTTAAGTAACAGTTCCTTTGTTTTATAATTTTTAACATACAATGGCATATTTGTCAAAAATTTTTTTCTACATAAATTAAGATGATCATGGTTTTATTGCTTTTGCTCTTAATATTTCTTCTTGACTGTATATTTTCCTGATATTGAATTAACCATGCCTTTCTGATATAAATCCAAATTGAACATAATGCATAATCTTTTAAAATATATTGTTCTAAATTGTGGTATATGAATGTAATGGAGTACCATTGTTCTGTAAGAAATCATAAACATAAGGACTTCAAGAAATATTGAAAAGATTTGCATAAACTGGGACGGCTAGGTGGCGTAGTGGATAAAGCACCGGCCTTGGAGTCAGGAGTACCTGGGTTCAAATCTGGTCTCAGACACTTAATAATGACCTAGCTGTGTGGCCTTGGGCAACCCACTTAACCCCATTTGCCTTGCAAAAAAAAAAAACCAAAAAGATTTGCATAAACTAATGCTGAGTGAAATGAACATAACCAGGAGAACATTATAAACATTAACAACACTGTGTGAGGATCATCTATGATGGACTTACTTCCTCTCAGCAATTTAGTGATCAAGGACAATTCTAAAAGACTTCAGATGGAAAATGCCATCTACATCTAGAGAAAGAACTATGTAGTTTAAATCCAAATGAAAACATATTATTTATACTTTTTATAATTTGTTTTATTTTTCTTTCACCTTAATTTTGATTCTTCTTTTACAACATGGATAATTTGAAAGTAAGCTAAAGATGTATAACCTAAAAAATAAAAATATATTGTAGTTTCTTTGATATTTTATGTAATACTTGCACCAATATTCATTATAGATAATTTTCCATAGAAACTTTCTGCTATATCTTTCCCTGGTTTTAGTATCAGGACAATATTTGTCACATCAAAGAAATCTGACATAAAATCATCTTTCTCTCAATGATAAATAATTTGTTAAAATTAAAGTTAATTATTCTTTAAATGTTTGAAATAATCCACTTTCAAATTCATCTGGTAATAGAGCTTTTTTTAAAGGTTTATTTATGGCTCATTTAATTTCTTTTTTTGAATTAGGTCATTTAACTTCTCTATTTCTTATGTGGATAGAAATATTCTTGCTTTTCTAATATTTATAAATTTCATTCACCAACTTTGCTAGCAAATAATTGGAAAAAGTTTTTAATAATTTTCTTTACTTCTTCCATTATTATTCTGAGTTCCCCCTTTTAATTTATTTTTACATTGACAATTTGGTTTTCTTCTCTTTCATCAAATTAGTAAGAAGCTTGGTTTTAATAGCCTATAATTTTATTCATAAATGAATTTTTTATTTGAAATTTCATTACTTCTTATAATTCTCATTTTCATGTTTAAGTTATTTGCTGCTTTTTCTAGTTTTTTCATTTTATATTGAATGATCTTTTTTTATTTCTTCCATTAATGCAAGTGTTTCTAGAGATAAATATACTCCTGAGATTTGCTTTGTTCAATTCCCAAAGCTTCTCTAAATATAAGTAATTTAGATTCAATTTAAATTTGAATAATTTTAAAATAGCTTTCATAATTTTATTGTGTTATGGTTATTAGGGAATTTTTATTTTTTATTTTTGTGCACTTATTTATAAGTTTTTATAATCTAATATGTGATAAATATTTGAAAATGTTCTATGCAATTGAAAATATGCATATTCCTTTTAATTTCCATTCAATCATCACCATCAGTTTAGCATATCTAACTTTTCTAAAATTCTTTTTTTAATTTATCTTGTTAAAATTGCTTGAAATTTTATTTTAGTCACTCAATTTAATTAACTATGTATAACTTTATGTTTCAAGTGAATGATTTTTAACCAACCAATTGATGGATTTTATTTTCTGATCCTTTCTGCTTCCCTCTTCCATTTTGTGGATTAGTTAATTTTATTCACATTCCCTATTAGTATTGTTAATTATTTATTTTTCTCATCATTGCTTTTTATACTTTTTTCTTTTTATTCCTCTGGCCCCTTCTTTACAAAGAAGCAGGATAGGTAAAGAAGAAAGGAAATATTAGCAGCACTACTAATCTGTAGTAGACTTTTTCTATTCCTCCTTTCTTCACCAAACTCTGATCCTGACCTCTGGTTCTTTCACTGCTTTTCTTTTGAATACATCAAAAGGTTTGTTGGAGCTAACTCTTAATGATAAACAATAATTAAATATTTAGTATGAAGATTTTATGCCTCAGAAATTAGTAATCATTATGTCAGAAACTTATGTATTGTTTGTTGATTGTGTAGATTTAAGAAAGCATTGGGGGTGGCTAAGTGACTCAGTGAATAGAGCACTCACCCAGGAGTCAGGAGGACCTGAATTCAAATCAAGCCTCAGACACTTAATAATTAGGAGTATATTTACTCAGGAGTATATTTATCTCTAGCTGTGTTACCTTGGTCAAGTCACTCCATTGACTTGCCAGAAAGAAAGAAAGAAAGAAAGACAGACAGAAAGAAAGGAAGGAAGGAAGGAAGGAAGAAAGAATTGGAAAAAAGACTGACAATGCAGATTAAACTTAGAAGTATGTCATGTGAACATTTTTTCAGAGAGTCAATTGTTTTTCTTTTAAAGGCAATGGGGTTAAGTGACTTGCCCAAGGTCACACAGCTAGGTAATTATTAAGTGTCTAAGGTCAAATTTGAATTCAAGTCCTCCTGACTCCAGGGCCAGTGCTCTATCCACTGCACCACCTGGCAGTTCCCAGAGAGCCAATTGTTAAACAATTGCTAGCATATTGTTAAATCCATCCTCTTATCTAATTATAACTATTCCCTCCCTAATTCTTCTCTCTATTGTCCTTCCTCCTCATTCCCTGTTGTGTTTAATGTATTTCAACACCAAATTCTTTATATTATTTATGCATTTGTGTGTACAGTGCTGCCAGGACCATGTCAGAAAATTGAATCATTTCCATTTGAATTCTCTTAGGAAGATTTTGAAGATCACCTGGAAGGATAAGACACTGATTTGATTTCCTTTATATGGATCATACATCTTAAGAGTTGTCTAATACTACCATTCATTCCTTGGTGTTCCATATGCTTCTTCTCCTGCATCCTATTTATGCTAATTAAGATCATCCCATTTCTTCATTTGCCACTTGGCATATTTCCTTTTCCCTTCTTTTCTTTCCCTTATTAAAACAAAAAAAAAAATCACCAGAAAAATAAAATCCACCTCAAACCCACATTTACCTGTGTTTGTGTCTGTCTTACTTAACTCTTCTTGCAATTCCTAAAACTAGTAGAATTCTATTAGGTTGTTTTTTTTTTTTTGCAAGGCAATGTGGTTAAGTGACTTTCCCAAGGCCACACAGCTAGATAATCATTAAATGTTTGAGGTCAGATTTGAACTCAGGTACTCCTGACTCCAGGACCAGTGCTCTATCCACTGTGCCACCTAACCACCCCTTCTACTGTGCCACCTAGCCACCCCTTAAAACTAGTAGAATTCTAAAGGAACAACTGGTCTCCTTGTTAGAATGTACAAATGGGAGATGCCAATAAGACCTATCACAGATTAAATGCTGTTCCTGGTTTGAAACAAAATAGAACCCCAAGTTCTCTTCCCTCAGTTTTCAAACCTTTTCATTCCCCAAATCAGACCCGATCTCAACAGAATTTCTGATATTAGATTCCAATCTCTGCCTCAGTCACTTGCTTCTGCCTCAGTCTCCTGGTGGTCCACTCCAGGCCTCCTTTAGACTTTTTCTTTCTTTTTTTCTCTTTGCATATCCTTAATCAAAGGTTGATGCTTTCCCCCTGCTGTGCTCCTGACAGGTCCCTGGAGGATGCTGGAGACACAATGGCCAGACCTGCTGCCCAGCCCCCTATCTCCTGCTGTGCTTTCTTATTCTCTAAGGAGTACACAACACACAGTGCCCTATCTCCCTCTTCAGTGACCTTTAGGTCTGGCTTTGACTCCTGCTTCTATCTGAACAGGGGAGGGCCTGGGTCTTCCTTCAGACCCCTGATTATTGCCATTGATGTTGGCTGCCAATGTTCCAGAGCCCTGTGGAGATGAGAGCTGAGAATGGGAAGGGAGGTGGGGATAGAAAATCAATTTGCTGGAGTTTACACTATTTCCGCTTCTGTCCTCCTCTAGGTATGTTATATCAATTAGAATTAGCTTCCTTAATGTGTAGCTCTCTTCTTTCCACTAAAACTTCCAAGTTTACCTCAACTGTTACTTTCCCAAATCAACCCCTCCCTCTTTTGTCCATCTTTTTTTTCTATCGTTCTAGATTATGTAAACAAGGAACTCACACTTCTTTTGTGAAATTCTTCCTCATTGTTCATTCTGGAGGCATTTTCAGATATTTTCTGGAGTTTTTGAAGGAGAAGCAGCTTGTCCAAAAATCTCTTAAGTTTCCATTTAAATCCAAAACTCTGATAGAGTTTCTTTCCACCATTCTTATTCCTACTCCAGGTTCCTCAAGGAGTTTCAGGTCTTTTTTAATATAGCAGTTGTAACCCTTTTGATCTTCATAGACCAATTCAACAGTGTAGTGGAATCTTTGGACTCCTTTTCAGAATTATATTTTTAAATAAAATAAAATACAGAGATTTACAAAGAAAGCAAAAGTTAATGAAAATAAAGATGTGGTTTGGTTTTGTTTTCTCCCCCACCTCAAATCTGTCCACAGATTCCATATGGACCTATGGTGCCTGACTTAAGAAAAGTTTCATTATATTGACCTCACCCAAATGTCTTTCCAAAGATCTTTCTAGTCTTAGTCTTCACTGACTTGAGGTCAAGTTCCCAGGGCCTTGGAGTCAGACCAAGCTCTGAACTTTTTGCTTTTCATTTCTTCCTAAACTCCTCTGATTAATGAACCTCAGCTTGAGGCCCTGAGCTTCTTGGACCTTATGGACCTTGAGACAGCTTGACTCTGGGGTTTAAATATCTAATATACTTGAATGCCAATTAGCTATCCCTTTTTCTCTGCTGTTTTTCTTATCGAGTGCCAGGTGCCAGCACCCTTTTCTATTTTTTTCTTCTATCCTCTTACCCTATTCCAAACCACAGAATTTCATTTTCTAGAATTTATTTATAAGGTCAAAAACAATATTAAGTGTTAATAAAAGAAATCTAAGTTTCCTAAAATTTCCAAGTTATTCTGCATAATCATATTTCCCCAAGGCTAACTGGACCCATCATGATTTTCCCAATTTGACCCATCTAACCCCAGAAAAAGAATAATGTCTTTACCTCCATATTATGAGTATTACCACTGAGTTTATTTTGGAATTCAGCCACCTTAGTCTATTGAAATGAACTCATTGGTACATTCTTCCAGTTCCAAATTTACTCTCAGCCCATCAGAAAGTCTACTAATAGCATGGCCTTTTGTTGTTCAATCATTTAGGCAGAGTAGCATTTAACAAATTTCACAAAATGCAACAGGAAAAGTTTCCTCAAAGTTTCCTTTCTTTTTCGATCAGTCAAGATTTATTTTTAAGTGAAATTTTTTATATTTTATTTTTTCACAACTATATGTAAAAACATTTTAACATATTTTAATACTGAGTTCCAAATTCTCTCCCTTCCCCACTCCCCTCTCCAAAAGTAGGTAAACAATATGATAAAGATTATACATGTGCAGTCATGCAAAACATGTTTCCATTTTAGCTTTGTTGCAAAATAAAACATAGACACCCCACCCAAAAAGTATGCTTCAGTCTACATTCAAAATCTACCAATTCTTTCTGTAGAAGTGGATAGCAATTTTTTATAACTTTTAATGAACTTTTAAAGACAAACTCAGGTAAGAAAGGTGGTAAACAGGTTTAGAGACATGGACCCCTCTTGGGGAAGACCCCAGGATACAAAAAGATCTTTTGAAAGGGAATTGTGGGAGAAGTCAGGTTCAGGTATGGTAACTGGACTACCTGATAGACCTCTTGGCACAGTGGATAGAGCACCAGTCCCGGAGTTGGGATGACCTGATTTCAAATTCAGTCTCAGATCCTAAATAACTGTATATGACCTTGGACAAATCAGTTACCCTCATTACTTTGCAAAAGTCATTTTAAAAAATTTTGTATGTTTCAAAGTACTATAAATGTTCACTTGCTGATATTATCATTATTTTAACTATTTTTTTCATAATAAGTATTAAGTGCAGATTCCCATTCTGCTAAAGTTGTATTAATGCTGTTAGAACCTATACCATTTCAGTACTCTAGAACAAAGCTCTAAATTGCCTTGCCTTCTATCTGAATGACAGGCTGCCACTGTCCCTGGCTCCTTTCTGGAGAGCAATATGTAACTATATCCAAAGAGCAATGAAATTGTTCATACTCTTTGGCCCAGCAATTACAATTCTAGTTCTATATCCAGGGGAAAAAATTATAAAAAAGGGAAAAGTCCTACATGTTTCAAAATATTCATAGCAGTTCTTTTAGCAGTGGCAAAGAATTGGAAATTGAGGGTATGCCCATCAATTGGGGAATGGCTAAATAGATTATGGTACATGAATACTATGGATTACTATTGTTCTATAAGAAATCATAAATGGTTCTCCCTAGAGAGCAGCATGGAATGACTTATGGGATTTGATGCTAGAACCAAGAGAATAAGGTACACATCAACAACAACATTGTAAGATGAACAACCCTTGATGGAAGCAGCTCCTCTCAGCAGTTCAGAGAGCTAGGAGAACTGTATGAGACTGGCTATGGACTATATTATCCCATACAGAGGAAGGAAAACAAAAAACAAAACCAACAAACACACACAAAACCCTTCAGAATCAGTTGAACACTTTATAAAAATTATCTCTTATGTATCTCTTTCCCTTAATCCGAATTCCTCATACCAAGAATGAATAATCTGTAAATATGTTTATCAAAATATGTATGTACTATGCTAACCTGACTGTTTGCTGCTGGAGGGGAGGAGAGTGGGAAGGGACAGTGGAAGGAAATTTTGTAACTTAAAAATATATATGTATATATGAATGAATGCATATATATATATATATATATATATATTGAAAAAAATCAAAATGTGATAGGTACAAAAAGTGACCCTATTTTTTCAATAAGCAGAAGCATTCAATCGAACAAAGTTCACAAAAGACTAAACTTTTTCTCAGTCTCAACTTCCCTTCCACTCGACCCCAACTTCCCTATTCTTGCTTAGTCCACCCACTGTGCTCATTTTTAGTCCTCCCACAATCTTTCAGTGATTTTTAGGTTTTATAACCCTTAAAGTCTGAGAATCTAAAGGAAATTATGCTTTTAAAAAAAGCCCCTGATAAAATGATTGGATTAATGGATCTTTCAATATGATGAGTAAAAATGTAGAAATGACATATCTGTGAAGAATTATTCCCCTCCATTAACGTTCTTCACTCCCACCCTTCTTTTGCCTCAGATCACACCATCTCCGCATTCAGGCTTCTGTTTTCCCTTTTCCTTTTTGAATCTTAGTTCTCTCCTCATTCCTTCCTCCTCCACTTGCCTCCTCCCTGCTGCTCCCAGCGTGCAAGTATATTTCATGTTGTTCCCACACTGACTGAGCTGATCTTCCGACATCTGATCATTGTTCTGCTCCCTCTGCCTGCAACACATGGGCAGAGCAGGAAGTAGAAGAAAGCACTAATCCAAAGAAATGGGGAAAACTTGAGTAGTGATACAAGACAGTCTAAGTCATCTAAATTCTATTTTCTGCTCCTAGTAAGACATGCATCTAGAGACTCATAGCAGCATAGATCCTGAAAGGGATCTTAAGAGGTAACCTAAACTAAACCAATCATTTTGCCAATGAGGAAACCAAAGTCTAGAGAGGTTATATGATCTCATAGGTATGAGTTTATGGGGTGTTTAGGAGGACTAGCACCTCTGGGATGAAAGCTTACCAAGCCCTTTTCAGTGCTACTAATTCACCTTTAGTGTTCACCTTCACCCAACTCACCTGTAATTCCAAGAAGTTTTAGTATGCACAGTAGCCGCACCCTGGTAAAACTGTCTGGGCAGATGGACTAAACCAGGTTGGAGGTAACCAACAGGTCTCATACTCATCAGTAAAGTAGAGCAGTATCCACACAAAGTATGTGAAAACTTCCCTCTAGAATGGGTGGATGAGAGTAATTTGTTACAACAGCCCTGAAGGACATGGAAGCAGATGCTATAGAGACATAGAGATCATCCACTGAATTACAGTTCATTACTATTTGTCCTTACTCTTGTCTTGCCACTGGGCTTAGATGACTTTGGAAGAAAGAGTGAGGACTAATAAATTTATGCAACTCTACCTTACTTAAATTTAATTCACCAACAACTGAAGGCATCACCCCAGGATATCATTGCTCCTCTACAAAATAAACAACAAACAGCAAGATATGTACTCTTCTTAGTGGCAGAGACCACATTTGAACCCATATTGAATTCCCTAATATTATTTCTTCAACATGATCTTTGGATGTGATTTTTCTCCTCAGAACATGGAACTAGACACTAATGGAAAGAGTACCAGTCAACTACCTTGCAAGCTGCAAGATCGTATTAATCTTGAAAATTTTTGTGCTAGAAAGGTTTGATCATTCTTGTTCAGCCCTCTTATTTTATAATGAGTAAATTAATGACCAGAGATCATAGCCTTAGTTAAAGGTCCAACTAGGAAAAGAACTTTGGTTTTGACATGTCTAATCTGATGGCATTTCTCTCTCTAGGTACATTCTCAAAAGAACAAGTCTTTAATAATAGAATTCTTAGTACTGGAGCAAAATGATTTGGGAAATTTCTAGTAGAGAGGTGACAATGAAATCCTCTTTTACCTTAAAAAAAATCTCCCTGGTATTCTAGGAATACTGGATATTCCATAAATAATGATTTATTCCTTTGGCTTATGACACTATCTCCAAAAATTCATTATTAAAATAGAATTACCCCTATAATTTGTAAAATAATAATAAATTACTAGCTAACATTAATTTTAACATACCATCATTAACGTTGAGTTGGAGTTTTTTGGTTCATACTTGTGATTTCATTGGAATAGGGAATTACCAATGAGGGAACTCCCTCGACAAGATCTTGTCATGTATCATATTATTAGAAGTAGATAGGGAAGCATGACCAACAGAATGCCCAACTTGAAATCAGGAATATATAAATTCAAATCCCTTCTCAAGTGTTTACCCAGGGGAAGATATGTGACCCAAGACAAGTTGTCTGACTCAATTACTTTTTTTTTTGTAAAATATTCAGGTTTTACTGAAAGCATTCTACTCATCATTTCTCATAGCAAATTAGTATTCCATCATAGTCATATGCCACAAATTATTCAAACATTTTTCAATTGAAGGACATTTTCTTCATTACCAACTCTTTGTCACCAGAAAAGGGCTTCTATAAAAATTTGAGCATTATTCTACATTGCTCTACATAATAATTGAATCTTCTGACATTCCCTTCAAGATTTGTCTTCTACTTTTCTGTCCTATTAATCTAATATAGATATATGGTTGTACCTCAGAATTTTTTAAATTTATATTTCTATAATCAAGAGTGATTTAGAGGGGCAGCTAGGTAGCAGAGTGGATAGAGCACTGGCCCTGGAGTCAGGAGTACCTGGGTTCAAATCTGGCCTCAGACACTTAATAATTGCCTAGCTATGTGGTCTTGGGCAAGCCAATTAACCCCATTTGCCTTGTGAAAACCTAAAAAAAAGTGATTTAGAGTATTTTATATCATTATAGATTGCTTTACTTTATCTGAAAATTGTTCATATTGTTTGACCATTTATAAATTGGGATACAGTTCTTATTTTTATATATTTGGCTGATTTCTCTAAATGTTTAACAAATAAGGCCTTTATCAGAGACTTGTTTCAAAATATTTCCCTCTATCCTATTTCCCTCTTTTTATTCTATTCTCTTTCTCATTTCCTATTGTCCACAACTCCCTCAATCTACCCTCCTTTCTATTAGCATCTCTCCTTTTCTTGTCCCCTCCCCCCTACTTTGCTGTAAATAGATTTCTGTAGCAAATTGAGTATGATTGCTGTTCCCATTTTGAGTCAATTTCAGTAAGAATAAATGTCAAGCATTCCACCACATCTCCCATCTTCTGTAAAAAATTTTTTCTTAACTCTTTTATGAAAGAAAATTTACCCTAGTCTAACTCTCCCTTTCCCTTTCTTTCAGTGCATTCCTCTTTCTTGCCACTTAATTTTATATTTTATATATTATCTCTTCATATTCAATTCAAACCTGTTCTCTTTGGCTTTATATACTCCTAATTATCTTAATAATGAGAAAGATTTTATGAAAGACAATTTAGGAATTTAGAAATGTAAACAGTTTAACCTTATTAAGTCCCTTAGGATTTTCTTTTCCTGTTTACCTTTTGATGGATTTTTTTTAATCTTGTATTTAGAAGTTAAGTTTTCTATTCAGATCTGTTTTTCCCCCTTAGGAATGATTGAAAGTCCACTATTTCTTTTAATGTCTGCTTTTCTCCTGATGGGTTATACTCAGTTTTACTGGGTAGGTGACACTGGCCAAAATTCTAGCTTCTTTAACCTCTAAAATATCACATTGGAAGCCTTTTGATCCTTAAATGAATAAGCTACTAAATTTTGTGTCATCCTTACTGTGACTCTATAATACTTGAATTGTTTCTTTCTGGATATTTACAATATAATCACCTTGATGAATAAGCTCTGAAACTTAGCTATAATATTACTGGATATTTTCATTTTGGGATCTCCTTTAGGAAGTGATTGGTAGATTCTTTCCACAACTATTTTATCTTCTTATTCTATATTATCAAGGTAATTTTCCTTGATACATTATTGAAAGATATGCTTAGGATACTTTTTGATTTTGGCTTTCAGGAATTCCAACAATTTTTAAATTATCTCTACTAGATCTATTTTCTAAGTCAGCAGCTTTTTCAAATGAGATGGTTCAAATTATCTTCTATTTTTCATTCTTTTGACTTTGTTTTATTGTTTCTTATTTTATTTTTATTAATTTCCCGGCTAGGTCGCATAGTGGATAAAGCACCAGCCCTGGAGTCAGGAGTACCTGGGTTCAAATCCGGTCTCAGACACTTCATAATTACCTAGCTGTGTGGCCTTTAGGCAAGCCACTTAAGCCCAGTTGCCTTGCAAAAAAACCTTAAAAATAAGATAGTTTTTAACATGCATCATTTTGCAAGTTTTTGAGTTCCATATTTTTCTACTGCCCTCCCTGCATTTCCCACTTCCTCACGGCAGCAAACAACTTGATATAGATTTTTCATGTATGATTGAGTTTAACATATTTCCATATTACTGGGGACAGAGTCAAGATTGTGGAGTAAAAGCAGGGACTCATCTGAGTTTTCCCCCAAACCTCTCCAGATATCCTTAAAAAATGACTCTAAGCAAATTCTAGAGTGGTAGAACCCTCATAAAGATTCAGTAAAACAATTTTCCTGCCCCAGACAATTTGGAAGATCTAGGGCAAGGACCTGCTGCCCTGAGTGAGAGAGGAACATGAAGCAGCTCATGCAATGCCAGAGCAAACCTGGCCCTGCAATCCAGAAACAAGGCACAGGACATCTCGGTCAGTGATAGCAGTGGTGGTGACTTTCCAGTCCAGAGATTGCCAAGTACAACTTGGAAGATGAGCAGGAAAAGTCTGCCCCACCAGAATAAGAGTGCTTCGACAGTGCAGACCAGAGTCCAGTAGACCAGGAACAAACTCAGGAATCACTGAATCAGTGGTAGAGGCAGAAATCTCAAACCACAGATGATAGGGTGTTGGAAGGAGATTACAGAGATCGCTTTGCTATCTCTGAGACAGGACTCTGTTGCTTTGTCCATACTCAGATCTGAATTGCAATCTTCAGTCTCAGTTCCAAGAAAAAGAGCAGAAGCACAACAGAACTCATTGCTGCAGCAGAGCAGGGACTCTCTTCACATTTCAAGGGCAGAAAGGAATGCTTACGGTCACTCACACAACAGAACACAGAGCAAGAGAGTGGTACAAACTTCTTGGATCATAAGTCATTGAAGTAATTGAAAACTTAAAGATTCCTGAAGTATCTCTGAAAATAGCTGACAAAATACCCCCAAAAGCTTAGGACACAGTACGCTCCACCCTGGAATCAAAGCCCAATCCTAATAAAGAGCTAAAATCAAGTCATAGGTTGAGTAAATGAAAGAACAAGAGAAGGAAAAAATCTGACCATAGACAATTACTATGGGGATAAGGAAGATCAAAATTCATACTTAGAAGAACAGTCAAAGCTTCTACATTCAAAGCCTCCAAGAAAAATATAAATTGGTTCATGGAAATGCTCAAAAAGGATTTGAAAATCAAGTAAGGAAGGTAGAAGAAAATGTGAGAAGAGAAATGAATGTGATATGGAAAACTCATGTATCATCAGCTTACTGGAGAGGACAACCAAAAAAAGTTTAAGAAAATAATCTTAAGTACCATTCTGGGTCAAATGGAAAAAGATGCAAAAAGCCAATGAGGAAAAGAATGCTGTAAAAAGCAGGATTGGTCAAATGGAAAAGGAAATACCAAAACTCACCAAAGCAAATAATACTTCAAAATATAGAAGTGAGGAAAGAGAATATAATGAATTTGTGGGAAATCAAGAAATAATAAACAAAAGAATGAAAAACTAGAAGAAAATGGGAAATTTCTCATTGGAAAAACTCCTGACTTGGAAAACAGATCCAGGAGAAATAATTTTAAAATTATTATCCTACTTGAAAACTACAATCAAAAAGTAGCCTAGATATAATCTTTCAAGAAATTATCAAGGAAAACTACTCTGATATCCTAGAAGCAGAAACAAAATCAAAATTGAAATTATCCACTGATTACCTCCTGAAAGAGACCCTAAAATGAAAACTGTCAGAGATACATAGCCAAATTTCAGACCTCCAAGGTCAAGAAGAAAATATTGCAAACAGCCTTTAAGAAAGAATTCAATTATCATGGAACCACAGTAAGAATAACATAAAAATTGAACAGTTTCTACATTAAGGGATCATAGGGCTTGAAAATATAATATTTTGGAAGACGAAAGAGTTAGAATTACAACCAAAATCAGCTACCCATCAAAAGTGGACATACTTTTTCAGGGGAAAAGATAGGCATTCAATGAAATATGTGACTTTCAAATTTTCCTGATGAAGAGAACAAAGCTGGATAGAAAATTTGAACTTCAAATATGACACTTAAGTGAACTATAAAAAGGTAAACAGGAAACAAATCATAAGGAACTTAAGGATGTTGAACTAACTTATATGCACTTTCTCATTTATTAGGGCAGTTAAAAGATAGGGGTGGGAATTGAATATGAAGGGGTTATTTGCTTAAATGATGGAGTTAAGGAGTGAAAGAAAAATGCCCTGGGAGAAAGGGAAAGGGGAAAGTTAAATGGGTTAAGTTATCTCACATAAAAGAAATAAGAAAAAAATTTTGTATGAAGTGAAAGGGGAGGGGAGGTGAAGAGTACTGTAAGAACCTTACACTCATTGATATTGTATCAGCGAGGGAATAACATGCACAATCAATTGGATATAGAAATCTATCTTACCCTATAGGAAAGTAGGATGGGAAGGGGATGAGCAGAAAGGGATAGGGAAGGAGATAGGAAGAAGTGAAGATTGTGGGAAGTGATAGTCAGATGCAAAACACTTGTAAGGAGGGACAGGATGAAAGGAGAGAGAGAGAGAGAGAGAGAGAGAGAGAGAGAGAGAGAGAGAGAGAGAATAGAATAATAGAATAAATGGGGTGGAATAAGATGGAGAGAAATACAGTTAGCAGCAGTAACTGGAAAATATTGAAACAAGTTTCTCTGATAAAGACCTCATTTCTCTAACAGAGAAAACTGAGTTAAACTTATAAAAAATAGGATCCATTTCCCAATTAATAAATTATTAAGAGATATGAACAATTTTCAGATGAAGTTATCAATGGCATCTGTAGCCATATTTTTAAAAAATAGCAACTCATTGATTAAGGATTAGAAAATTAGAACAATTCTGAGATATTACTTTATACTTACTGAATTGGCTAATAGGCAAAAAGAGAAAATGACAAATGTTGTAAGGGATGTAGGGGAAATGAGACATTATTGCTCTGTGGGGAGAATTGTGAAGTGATTTTAATAATTCTGTAGAGTTTGTAACTAAGGCCAAAGGACTATACCTTTTTGACCTAACAATGTCAATACCAAGCCTAAGTGAAAAACAGGAAGGAAAAAGATCTATATGTAAAAGGATATTTTAGCAACTCTTTTTTTAGTGCAAAGAACTAGAAATTGAGGGGATGTTCATCAATTGGGAAATGGTTGAACAAATTGTGGCATGTGATTATGACAGAATACAATTTTGCTATATGAAATGATGAACAGTGTGTCCTCAAAAAAACCTGGAAAGACTTATATCAGTAGATGCAATGGGAAATGTATTATATACAAAATAACTGCAAAATTGCAGGATGATCAGCTATTAATGATTACAAAAGTAAATCAGCAATACTGTGACTGAAGACAATTCTAAAGGATTTATACTATCCATTCCCACAGACAGAACTGATGGTGTTTGAATACATATTGAAGCATACTTTTTTTAACTTCATTTTTCTTGAGTTTCTCTATTTTGGGGAGGGAAAGTCCCCAAATCTGCTGTTGACTTTTAAAACATGACTTGCTTTCTCAATTTGGAGAGTGGGATGGGAAGAAGGGAGGGAATTCAGTACTCAAAGTT
Organism: Macrotis lagotis; assembly: GCF_037893015.1. Classification (NCBI taxonomy): domain Eukaryota; kingdom Metazoa; phylum Chordata; class Mammalia; order Peramelemorphia; family Peramelidae; genus Macrotis; species Macrotis lagotis. The sequence goes on from NC_133666.1 coordinate 298,892,666, forward strand.
TAAAAAATGAATGTTAAAACTTGTTTTATATTTAATTGGGGGAAAATAAGAAAAAAAGATTTCCATATTAGTCATATTATGAAAGAAGAATTAGAACTAAAGGTAAATGGGAAGGAGAAGGAAAGGGGAATTAGAAGGAAAGAAAAGCATAAAAAAAGTTTTAAAAGTATATGGTTAATTGGGCCTCAGACACTTAATAATTACCTAGCTGTGTGGCCTTGGGCAAGCCACTTAACCTCATTTGCCTTGCAAAAGAAAACCCTAAAAGAAAAGTAAATGTGTTGTACTTTGTTGTGCATTCAGAATCTATAGTTTCTTCCCTGGATATGGATGACATTTTTCTTAACAGATCTCTTAGAATTGTCCCTGATCACTGAACTGCTGAAAGAAGTTGCTTCTATCATAGTTTATCATCTCTCTATGTTTCTGTTAATGTATTCAATGTTTTCCTGGTTCTACTCACTTAACTCAACATCAGTTCATGCAAGTCATTGCCTGCTTTTGTGAAGTTCAGCAACCCATGATTTCTTACAGAACAACAATATACCATAACATTCATATGCCATAGATTGTTCAGTCATTCCCCAGTTTATAAATATTATAAAGAGCATTTCACAAAGATTCACAAATACATCTATTAGTTAGTCTTTGTCTTACATTATCTTTCTTTTTCCTTCTCCCTTTTAATCAAATCTATTTTTGCTTTTACTTTTTTTCTGAGATCAAGATTACTAACCTACCTTTTTTTAACTTCAACTGAAGTATAATATATCTGACTTCAATCTTTTACCTTTACCCCATGTGTATATATAACTGCTTCAGATGTATTTCTTATAAAGTAAATTTTATAGAATTCTGATTTTTAACCCACTGTGCCATTCGCTTCTTTTTATGGGAGAATTCATTCCTTTAACATTCACAGTTAGGATGACTAATCCTCCATACTATCTTCCCTATCTTTGTACTTCTCTTTCTCTCTCTCTCCTTTCTCTTTATCCCTTCTCACCAATGTTTTGCTTCTAACTGCTGCTTCTCTTATTTCTCTCCCTTCTATCAGCATTCTTCCCTTTTTTCTCCTTTTACCCTTTTACTTTGCTTTAACTTTAACCTTTACTTTACTTTTATTTTTACTTTTCCCTTCCCTTTCATCAGCCTCCACTTCCTCTTTGTTTCTACTTCTCTCCTACTTCCTTGTAATATAAGATAAATTTCTAAACCCAAATGGTAATATATGTTATTCCCTCTTTGAGCCAAATTATTAAGATTTATCCAGTTCTCACACCCTTCCTTCTTTCCCTTAGCTATAATACATCCTTTGTACCCTATCCTGTAGGGTTATTTATCCTCTTATATTCTCTTCTCCCGGTATAATCCTCTTTTTCATGTATTAAATCTTTTATACCTGTCTTGTACCCACCCCAAAAGTATACTCTTTTTTTCTCTCCTTATAGAAATAAAATTCTCAAAGTTTGATTGATTGATTTATAAGGTTCATCCATCATAATCATTAATACCAATACCATCTTTCAGAATACCCTTTCCTCAACTGTCCCATTAGAAATACAAATTCCAAGACCCATAAGCATCATCAAATTATAATCAATATATATACAAACCCTCTTTCCAAGTACTATCCCTGCAATTGTTACAGTTAAATTATGATCCTCTAGAGTCAAAAGTTTGATTACCTTACAGTCAATTTGAAGGTGATCAAACATTTAATACACCCTTCTAGGTATGCTTCTTTCAACTGTCTTGAGAGAAATACAATTGTTAAGGTTGACAAGTGTTGTCCTCCTGAGAAGCATTGTAGACAATTTAATCTTATTGACTAATGTTTCTTCCCCTTCCCAATTTTACCTTTTTACACATCTCTTGAGTCTTCTATTTGAAGAACAAATTTTCTGCTCAGTTCTGGTCTTTTTACCAGGTAAGTTTGAAAGTCCTCTATTTCATTGAAATTCCATCTTTTTCTATGAAGGAATATGCTGAATTTGCAGGGTAGCCAATTCTTGATTGTAATCCAAGCTCCTTTGTCCTCCAGAATATTTTATTCCAGGCCCTCTGATCCTTTAATGTTGAAGTTGATAAATCCTGCATAATCCTAATTGTGGCTCCCTGATATTAAATTGCTTCTTTAGGGCTGATTATCATATTTTCTCCTTTACCTGAGGGTTTTTAATCCTCTTTCTGGAGGATGGTCAATGACTTCTTTCAAGGGCAATTGTACTTCCTTATTCTAGGATATTAGAGCAATTTTCCATGAAAATTTTCTTCAGGATATTGTCTGAGCTCTTTTTTCTGATCTTGTCATTTAGGTAGACCAATAATTCTTAATTTATCTCTCCTGGATCTATTTTCCAGGTCAGTCATTTATCCTAAGAGGTACTTTATATTTTCTTCTATTTTTTCAGCCTTGATTTGGTTTGTGTTTTCCTATCTCAGAATCATTAATTTCCATTTGTCCAATTCTAATTTTTAGTTAGCTTTTGTAATTCCTTTACCAGTTGGTTAATTTTACTTTTTGATGCTTTATCTTCCTTTTCCAGTTGGTCATTTTTTTAAAGGAATTGATTTCTTTTTTCCATTTGACCAATTTCACTTTTAAAGATATGGTTTTCTTCAGTCAATTCTTCATAATTCTCCTGTAGGACTCTAATTTCTTTTCTTGGTTTTTCTTCTTCCTTTCTTCTTTGTTTTTTTTTTAGGTTTTTTTTAGGTTTTTTTTGCAAGGCAAATGGGGTTAAGTGGCTTGCCCAAGGCCACACAGCTAGGTAATTTTTAAGTGTCTGAGACTGGATTTGAACTCAGGTACTCCTGACTCCAGGGCCTGTGCTTATCCACTGTGCCACCTAGCCACCGCTCTTCTTTGGTTTTTAAAAAAAATCTTTTGTGAGCTCTTCCAAAAGGTCTTTTTGAAGTTGATACCAGTTTATAAACACTTTGAAGCTTCACATGTAGACTTTTATCACTGCTCTCCACTTCTGAAATGGCATTTTAAACATCCCTCTCATAATAATAGCTTTTCATGGGTGGTCCTTTCTTTTTTTTGCTCACTTTGATAGTTGAGTTCTGCTCCTGGGGCACAGGCAATGTAGTCAGCAGCTTTTTGTGCTGGGGACTAAGGTTTAGTCCCCACATTTCCATTTGCCTAACACATTATCTGTGTTTTAGTTGTTAATAGTTAGTTCTCTCTTTTAAAGTAGTTCAACCCAGTCCTGACTGCTGCAATAGTTTCCCCAGGAATTGAACTTTGAGTTCCAAGCTGAAATTGGCCTGCTGCACCTGGCTTGCTGAGCTTACACCTGAACTGTGCTGTCATTAAGAACATTCCTTTACTTTCCAGCTCTCCCACTCATGCTGGGCTATACTCTCATTTCCTCACATGAGGCAGACTTTTACTGAAGTTGCTCCATGATATCTTAGTTGAGAACTTGTTTCACTCTTGTTTTTGTGGATTCTGTATCTTTAGGGTCTCTTTAGAGACTTCATTTAAGGTTGGCTAGAGAAAAGCTCTAGGAGCTTCCTAGCTTCAAGCTGCCATCTTGGCTCCAATCCAGAAGTCATTTTTATTGTTTCTTGATGGCTCATAAAGTCATTAATTTCCACTTAATTCTGTTTTTTAAGGAAATATTTTCTACAGTGAATTTTTGTGCTTCTTTTTTTTAAGGTTTTTGCAAGGCAAATGGGGTTAAGTGGCTTGCCCAAGGTCACACAGCTAGGTAATTATTAAGTGTCTGAGACTGGACTTGAACCCAGGTACTCCTGACTCCAGGGCCAGTGCTTTATCCACTATGCCACCTAGTCACCCCAATTTTTGTGCTTCTTTTTCCATTTGTTCAATTCTGTTTTTTAAGGAAGTCTTCTCTTCAGTGAATTTTTTTATATTGTTTTCCATAAGGTCAATTCTGCTTTTCAAGTCATTTTTGTCCTCATTGAATTTTTGTACCACTTTTATCATTTGATCTTTTCTGTTTTTTAATCATTTTCTTAAGTAATTTGTTGTGCCTCCTTTACAAAGCTAATTTTTCATCTTTTTCTTGTATCATTCTCATTTTTGTGCCCAATTTTTCCTCTATCTCTCTTACTCAAATTTTCCAATTCTTTGATTGCAATTTTGATCAATTCATATTTTTCTTTGTGACTTTGGATATAGAAGCTTTGAATTTGCTGACTTCTTATAAGTGTTTTTAATCTTCCTTGTCATATAGTAATTTTCTATGATAAGGGCTTTTTCTGCTCTGCTCATTTCTGAAGCCTATTTCTTGATTTTTAACACTTTGATTAAGTAGGGCTCTACTTTCTTCAACCAAGGATAGCAACTTAGATCTGAATATTGGCAAAGCAAGAGAGTCTTGCCCCCAGTGCCAGCAAAAAACCAAAAGCAGAAACAAAATATTACCTATGGTCTGTGGGCTAAAAGCTCTAGCAGAAGCCCCTGCATCTGCTGATTCAATCATTACCAAGTCCTAATGCTGGTTTGCTGGAGCCAGGTCTATGCTGGATGGCTTGCACTGAACTATGTTCCATACTCACCCCAGTGTGATAGATCTTGCATGTCAACCTTCTAAGGTATTTTGGATAGAAAATTGTTTCATCCCATTTTTGGTGCATTTTGTCTGGTATAGTGATTGAAAGTGATAATCTTCCAAAATGTTTTGACAATCCAAACTCTCCTCCATAAATGTAAGAATTTGTGGATGGTAGTTAATGATATTAAATTCATACTGCCCCTCACCCTTTGGAATTGTGACTCTTCATTTTTCTGATTCCTTATACTGTCTCTTCTGCTACCTCCCCACCAAAAGTTCCATGATATATGCTCATTTTAAAAGATGAATTAAAATTTAATTTAATTTCATTTTGAAAGTGGCAGTAGCACTGGTTCTTCTGAGATTGTCCTGCTTTTGGATTGGAAAAGAGGTTGTTAATGAAGAAACTTGAGATGTAGCATTCCCCAAAATTTTTGAAAATTTTGCAAACCACATTGAGATCAATAAAGAACTGAATTTAAGAATCACTGGTCTAAATTTCTAACCCTAGGGTAAAGTAGTAGTACTATTAGAGTCCCAGATCTCTTTGGGATCCTTTTATTTCACTGTTTGTATACCAAAATAAAAGGATCCCAAAGAGATCTGGGACTCTAATAGTACTACTACTTTACCCTAGGGTTAGAATGCCTTTAAATCATATACTCCAGAAAATTCATGTATCCTCTTAGGCTACATAACCAATTGTGCAATCACATGCAGAGATGTCAAAAATCTAGAAATATATGACCACCTTAGAATTCAGAACATGGAAACGCGATGAAAGAAAAATAATTCTACTAGACTGAGAGCTCCTTGGAGTCTTTCTTCTTATTGAAGTCTTTGAATTTTGTACCTAAAATGAAACTTTCTCTTCATAGGATGAGTGTGTAAATATTCATGGATTTAAGTGAGACTAGGAGTTATCCAAAAATTTATGAAGAAACTCATGGGAAAGAGAGCTAGATTGCTCTCTCTCTCTCTCTCTCTCTCTCTCTCTCTCACTCTCACTCTCACTGTCTCTTTCCTTACCTCTGTCTCTGTATATCTCTTTCTCTCTTCTCTGTTTCTTTCTTTCTGTCTGTCTCTCATTTTAGTAGAGTAAATGATAAAATTACCTCTGTCAAAGTAGATGGCCATCTTTGGAACTTACAGTCTCTAAGAACTGCCTGGGGTACTGGGGTCACACAACCTTTATGTATCTGAGAGCAGGAATTTTTTCTTGACTCCCAGAAGTTCTCAAACCACAATGAGATAGAAATCTTCCCAGAAAAGTTGCTAAGAATAGGATTCTGAATATGCCTCCTTCTAAAAATTAGCATTTATATATCATTTCAAGGTTTACCAAACACTTTACTTATGTTATTTTGTTTATGGAAGCTGAATGGCCCAGTGAATATAATACTAGGCCTGCAGTCAGGAAGACTTGTCTTTCAGAGTTCAAATGTGACCTCAGGCACTTACTGGTTCAGTGACTTTGAGTAAGTAGTTGAATCCTGTTTGTCTCAGTTCCTCACCTGTAAAATGTGCTGGAGAAGAAAATGGCAAATCATTCCAATATTATTGCTAAGAAAGCTTAGATGGAATCAGGAAGAATAGGAAACAACTGAAAAACCACTGAACTACAGCATCTCATTTGTTCATCTTAAAAACCTCTATGTAGGGACTACTGCTATTCCCATTTTGTCCATTGAGAAAAGTGAGACTGGAAAAAGTTAGGTGACTTACCTAACCAGGAAGTATCTAAGGAATGATTCTGAACCCAGGTCTTCCTGATTTCAAATTCAGCACTCTATCTACTATGCCACATAGCTGCCTACATTAAACCTGAATAATGGAATACTTGCGGTGGGAAAGGAGCAGAGAAGCTGCACACAGAAAACCTGAATTTGACCACTGACTCTGCTTATTACTAGTTGTATATAACTCTCTGGGCCTCAGCTTCCTCCTCTGTAAAGTGGGGATTATAAAATCTTCACTACTTATATCATTAAATTTTTGATTATGTGGGTCAAATGAGGTTAACAATATGAAGTGCTTAGTGAGCATGGAGTGTAATAAAGATGTAGGCTCTTATGACTGTTATCATCAATCATATATATTTTATTGCTCTGTTTGTCACTTATTACTTACTTTATTACTACCAATAATAATATTATCATGGCACGTAATAGACCACTTTCATTTCCAATTTCCATGATACAATTATGTTATTTGGACTATATTAGGGTTGTTGTTTTTACTTAAGGACATTTTCCAGTACCAAAAACATGATGCCTTTTTCCTTTTCAAGATGATCAAATAGTGCTTATTAGTGCCTGTCCTGCCTAGAGCTGTGGCTAATATGCCTGCTCTGACTCCTGAGGCAAACTCAATGGTGTCTGTAAAAACTCCCTGCCTTACTGTGTCCCTAGAAGGGCTCTGGACTCTGGGGCTGTTAGAAATGAGTGAAACCTCAAAAATTGTTTTCCCTAAAGCCAACATTAATGGCGACATCATATTGTAGAATTAGCACAGGATAGGGAAAAAGGAGGCCTGAACTCGAGGTCTCTGAGATCTTTCTCTTCATTGATAAAAAGGGAAGGAGTTGGACCAAATGATCTCTAAATTTTCTTTCAACTTGAACATAGGATTATATATTTAGAGAAGGAAGGAGTCTTACAGGTCATTCAATCCAACTCTTTCATTTTATGAATGAGGAAACAGACTGAGAGGTCAAGTGCCTTGACAATGGATATATAGATACTAAGTGGTAGAGTCATGGTTACAAAATACAATTCCTTTAAGTTCAGTCTAGTGCTTTTCAATGGCATCAATATATTCTGTGAGTCTAGATAGTCAGATCCTAAAAATGCCTCTCTCTAATAGAAATCATATGTTAGAAATGTCAGTACTAAAAGGAACCCACATTATTTTCACCACATTTATTTCTTTTAAAACTTCCCTAGAATAGCCACTAACTGAATAGTCTCTTTCTCAGGGGAGTCCTAGGCAAGAGCAAGCCAGTAGTTACATTTGCTAATGCAAACTAAGCAACGTTAACAAGCCACAAAAGAGAAAGCCTGTTTAAAAAAAAAATAAAAAGCAGATTGAAACATCATCCCCTTAGCCCACTGCACAGCCCATAGTGGGCCCACTAAAACTAATCATTGATTAAAGGAAGCATGGCTGGAAGCAACTTAAGTGAAGTTCAGGTAACCTTGGATTAACAGATAAGATCTATGTTTGCAAAACTGGCTGGAAAGAAATTTTCCATTTTAAAAAATCATTTTCTCATTGACTTCTATCCATTATGCTCTCCTAAAAATGGGATATGGTGGGAAGGTAAGATGCTCTTGGATGAATTAAAATCACACTTCAGAAGGCAATTTAAAATGCTTTGTGATAAAGAAAAGTAGAAGTACCCTATATAAGCAGAGGCATCAAATGCACCTCCAGCAACACTTTTGAATCAGATTAAAATAATTGGGAACTATTCAAAAAATAAATTAAAAATACAATAAAACATAGATAATATTAAATTTTACAAGCAAGACAATTCACACCCTCAGGGGCCTTTATGTATATATTGGTGACCCTAGATTCTTTCTGAGTTTGATGTCACTCTAGGAAGAGCTGGGTTCAGGTTTTGCCTCTGACTTAATTGGTTGTGTGACCCATTTGGGTTTTTCCTTAGCAAAAATACCGAAATAGTTGTTATTTTCTTCTCCCATCCATTTTATAGATGAAGTAACTAAAGCTAATTAGGTTAGGTGAGTCACCCAGGTCACATGGCTAGAAATGGCCTGAGGCAGGATTTGAATTTAGGGAGAGGAGTCTTCCTAACTCCAGGCTTGGCACTCTTTCTATTGTGACCACTTACTTGCCCCTAAACATTTCTGATATTCAAAATATTAAAAATATTTTTGAGAATTATTAGCAAAGGGAGAATCGGTTGACAGTTGAATTCTAAACACAGCCATTTGTGTCTCTAAATGTTAAAAGTTATCCTCACTATGGAATGTCCATGGATTGGAATAGCAAAACCTAGCTAAGTATTAGAATTTTAAGGGCAGCACCTGGGCACTAAGGTATCATATAGGCATTAATGGAATAAAAATCAATGTTTTATATAGCAGGTAGAAACATTAATGATTACACAATGGATTCAAATTCAAAAGAGGAGAAATAGCTTGAATCTTGGAATGAATAGATAATGGTCCTATTAAGAATTCTCTTGAATAAATCATTATCAAGATTTGCTTGCATATCACTCAATTCAATGATAACTTAAAAATAATAATAGTTATTGCAAAAAAATACACCAAATTTTCAACAGTTCTTCCCATTCTTTAATACATTTATATTTCATAATGGTTTAAGTTGTTGCTAGGATTACTCTTTTACATTTAGTATGTTCATTTGCAAGTCTGATCAGCTAATTCCTAAATTTCATTCATGAGGGACATCTTACACTTTAATAAGTCACTAACATACTTCCTTGACATAATCATTAAATCACTTTTCCTAACAATCTAATTCTGCTGTTACTGTTTAGGATCGTGCTCTTTGCTTTTGCCAGACAACATGTCAAACAGAAATTCATCAGCCCTTTTTTCCCATAAATGTGGTTTAGATTTCTAAAGATTTTCATCCTAATTTTTCTACCCTTGACTGTACTTTCTGATTCTGTTTTTCTAGCTCATGATTTAAATGCCTTAGCCTTCAAATTGTACATTTTCTTTCCCAAATCAGTCATAGTTATACAGAAGACTCACTTCTGACGAGAAGTGACTTAGTTATTACCCATTTTCCCCCCAAGAAAACATCAAATGCCAAAGCTCTCCTCCAGTGCCACAGCATGATAGAAATGTGTCTTTAAATGCATTGTCACAATAGAACAAGCCCCAATAGGTACTACCAAGCCCCAGAGACCAGATGATAAAATCCAAACTCCTCAGCCTGGCAATGCAGGCCCTTGCCCTCTTCAATCCGGCTCCCATTTGCCAGTCTTATTTCACTGGACAACAGTTTCCGGCACTAGAAACATTGTCTACTACTTTCATGCATTTGTCCAGACTTCCCCTCAGGCCTTTAATATACTCAGATCTCCACCTTGACTCCTAGAATTGTTATTTTCCTTCCAGTCTTCTTGAGCAACTTAGTAGCTAGTATTCTCTGTCTCTTTTTGCCTCTGTCTCTATTTCTCTGTCTTTGTGTCTTTCTTTCTCTAGCTTTTACAATCTCATATCTGGCATTCTTTCTGTCTCTATGTCTGACTTTCTGTCTCTCTGACTCTCTCTGTCTCCGTCTGTCTCTGTCTTTTTCTGTCTCTGTCTCTGTCTTTCTCACTCTCCCTTCTTTCTCCTTTCCCCCCTCCTCCTCCATTATTCTAAATTAATGTGTTTTGTATATATATATATATATATATATATATATATATATATATATATATATATATATCTTCATTCCAAGCTCAAAAAAGTAAGCTCCATAAGTCAGGAGATATATTTTTATTTCTGTAATCTTAAGTATCACATGTTGTGTCTTGAACATTTATTATATTTTATTTTGATTGGAATGTGGAAGGAATAAGACAGAAGATTGCATCTTTCATCTGGGTAGGGAATTCCCATTGTGGAAATGTCCACCACTAATGCAGATGGGCAGTCTATCTCTAACTTGAGAGATAACCTGAGATAGTGACTTGGTTCAATGACTTGGATGGGGGTCACACAAGAGTTAAATGTCACAGGTAGGATTTGTCTCCTTGAGTCACATGTTTCCTTCAAAAATCAATTCCAATGCTAACTTAAAAATAAAGATTTCCCTGATTGGCCTAGCTGCTTAATGCTTTTCCCCAAATTGAATTTAAGCTTCTTGAATGAAGACTGGGACCATTTCATATTTACCTCTATTCCCCCAGTGATTACCATGGTACTGGGATCACAGTAATCACTTAATAAATGCCTGTTAACTGGTTGATTGGTTTAATTTTGCCTCCAAACCTACTTTCTATCTACTACTGCATTGTGCTTCTCACCTGGTACAAAGTAAACATATAATAAATTTTGGTGAAATTCTGAACTGAGGAGAGGAAAACAGTACATGAAATGTATGACTGTCATTGGAAGACCAACCTAGCTAAATTCTAAAAGATTCATCCAAAATATGAGGTGAAATATGTTTTGGTACCAGCAGCTTATTTAACTACTGACTGAAGTTTTGAGGTTTGTCATCTGCATCAGTTAAGGGACTAGCCACAGAGATAAGATCATAGGTACTCAAAGTATTAATGTATAACTCTAGAGGTTGGACATCCTGACATGCATTCTGTTCCCACATCCAGTTATCAAAAAATTCTTACTGTGGTTAACTATAATCCCCAGATCTCTATTTTTCCTTCTCTAACAACTATTCTAATTTTTTTTTGCCACTGCAGAGAAAAATTTAAATCTTTACTAATTAGATAAAGTAGAATTATTTAAATATGAAAAGGACATGGGAAGTCATTTAGTTTCCTTCTTTTAGAGGGAAGAAAATCAATACAGAAAAAATCAATATACCAGTGAGCATTTCCTAAGCCCTTACTATATGCCGGGCATTGCCCTAAGTGGTGGAGATCATGAAATAGCTCCTCTACTAAAAGAGTACCTACTAAAGTCATAAAGTTTACCAAATAGCATACTTAGAATTTAAGTATCTTGATTCTCTTTAAAAAAACTTTTATTGATGTCTAATTTTTGCAGAATATTCCCTCTTCATGAGAATCTCTTGTAACAAAGTAAAACACTTGGGGCTACTAGGTGGCACAGTGGATAGAGCACCAACCCTGGAGTCAGGAGGACCTGAGTTCAAATCCGGATGGCCTCAGACAAAAATTACCTAGCTGTGTGGTCTTGGGCAAGTCACTTAACCACATTGCCTTACAAAAACCTAAAAAAACACACACACAAAGTAAAACACTAAGTAAAAGAAATAATAAATGACTTCATATGAAGTGAGAGCAACATTTCACACCTGTAGTGGTGTTTTAAAAAATAAATGAGGGGTGGCTAGGTGGTGCAGTGGATAGAGCACCAGCCCTGGAGTCAGGAGTACCTGAATTCAAATCTGGCCTGCAACACTTAATAATTAGCTAGCTGTGTGGCCTTGGGCAAGTCACTTACCACCATTGCCTTGCAAAAAATCTAAAATAAATAAATTAATTAATTGATTAATTGATAAGTAAATGAATGCATGAATGAATGGATGGATAAATAAATAAATAAATAAAATCTATTTTATTTCCTTTCTGCTTCCAATACTTTAAAAATAAAAGAAAAACAATTTTCTTGTGGTAAATATGCATATATCTTCTATATCAACATCTATAGAATTTTTTTATATAAAAATATATCACCTATATATCTTATGTCTATATCTATATATACATTTATAAATATATCTTGATTTTCAAGCCTATGTTTTTTATCTCTTGTTAGATCTTTCATTTAGTTTAAGTAAATGCTTGAGATTTCACATCTTTATTTCATTTTTCCTTCACAGTACTCGATGATTCTATTCTTTATAAAGCAATCTTGAGCAATGAATTTTATTTTTTAAGCAACATGTAGTATTTCCTATATTATTATATGAGTCTTTTTATTATACTGTAATACATATCATCTATTATGAGATATTTTTAGATTCTAATTTTTTCATCTAGTTTGTTAACTCTGGCTCCCAGCTTCCGGTCATTTGATAAGTTTGTGATGTCTGTCTTCATCCAAGTCAAATGTTGAACATAGCAAGGCCAAGTCAATCCACTAGTGTCTTCTCCTAGAGATTTTTCTTAAGGTTGATATTGATAAATTATTGGTCACTCTTTGGATCCATTTTTTTTCAACTAATTCTTCATTCAATTCTTTTCATAAAAAAACAAAACATTAGAGATTATTTGGGGCAGTCCACTGTATTAGTTATAAAGAATTCAAAATAAAAAATGAAGTAGCACCCACTCTCAAGGAATTTATAATCCTGAGTTCTGAATTGACCAGTCTATATTATAATTAGCCCATATATCCCTATCTTGTCTCCAAGGACATACATAATGAAAGCTTTTTCATGATAATATAGTTTGTCAAAATTCAGACATTCTATGTTGGTTGCATTGCTCGGATTTAGTAATTTAGTAATCCTGTTAAAAAGGAAAATTAGATTAGACTTGGATGACCACTTAATTAGAGCATACTGACTTAGCATCCCTATTTTTATTAAAGATACAACCATCTTTCTAGTCACCCAGATTGGAATCTAAGAAGCACTTAATACTTTCTTCTCTGACCCACCATAATTATTCATATTAACAAATTATATTAGTTTACTTCTATAATATCCCTTGTGTCTAACCCTTTCTCTCTACTCATACTATCAGGTAGCTAGGTGACTCAGTGGATAGAGCATTGGCCTTGGAGTCAGGAGGATGGGAGTTTGAATCCACTCCCAGACATTGGATGCTAGCTGTGTGACCTTGGTCAAGTCACTTAACCCTGATTGCCTCACTCCAGGGCCATCTCCAGTTATTCTTATTCATATCTGGCCATTGGATCCAGATGGTTCCAGAGGAGAAAGTGGGGCTGGTCACTTAGCAACAGCACCCCCTCACTCAAATCCAATTCATGTACTTGTCATGGCATCACTTCCCTGATGTCATGGTCTTCTTTGAGAACAAAAGACAAACATCAAAAATATCATCAGTAAATGCCCTGAATAATTATTATGTTTTGCTAATTGCTCAGTACAACTCTAAAGTTTCCCCTACAATTCATCCTTCACCTAACTGTAAATGAAATTTGCAGCATCTTCCTTTCCCATATTGATATTTTTATCAAAATAAATTAAGGCCATTTTTTGTCTAGCTCTTGGTCATTGAATGGATGCACCAGTCAAAACATTACCTTTCTGATGTTATTAGTCCTTTTCAAGAATGAATAATGAACAAAAACAATTTCAACAAAAGTAAGTGGTTCAATAGAAAGAACTAGAAGACTAGGATAAAATGCTGTTTCTGATGTCTGTTACTTATATGTCTTTGGGAAAGTCACGTAATTTCTTCTGGATTCAATTATCTCTGTGCAGTGAGGGGGGATGGGATAAGCTTTAATGGTCCTTTCTAACTCAAAATGTTATGATGCAATGTCAGCTTTAGCAATATGGGAAAGATAGGATGAGAACTGTTAGTTTTTGAAATGTAAAGTTTTCTTATGAGTCTTGCACCTGTGACAACAGGTGAGCAGGGATTTCCATTCACAAATGTGTGACTGAAGAAGATACCTGATAAACATGAAAACAAAAAGGGAGAGGCAATAAGGCTGATCATGAACAATAAATCATGAACTCTTTTACTATGTTTTTTTTTTCCTTCAAATGGAAAAGGGCAGTATGGAATGTGAAGTCAAACTAGGGTCAGATCCTCACCATCAAAAGAAAGTGAAAAATATAAATCAATATCTAGCTGAGAGGAAGAAAGGAACGAAGAAAGGGAAGTAGAAAGAAAGGAAAGAAAGAGAGGAGAGAAAGAAAGAGAAAAAAGAGGGAGAAAGATTGAGAGATAAGAATGTTATATAAATTAAGCAAACATTTCTCTTCAAATATCTAGGCAACCATGTTAATTAAGTTATTTTACCTCTTGGCTTTGTTTGGAATAAATCAAGAATTACATGTGAAAAATTGTCAAACAAAAAGTTTCCAGAAAATAATAGTGCATGGAAAACTATATTGAAAATTTAGGCCCATTTGGAGAAGTTGAAAGAGTACCAGGAAAAATACCAGGGGAAAAAAATGAAAGGCTTTCCCCAATCATTCAAGTGTTGTGAGAATGATAAGGCCACTTGCTATTCAAAGGTCTTGTTATCCTGCACACAGATCCCTAAAAGCCCTGCCTGGGTTGGGTAATCTTAGGTGATAAGAGAGTTGTAAGGAATTAGAACTCCTGATAAGAAGAACTGTGTTTTTGTTTGACCATACTTTAGAAAGATATGGGTGACATAGATAAAGTGTTGGAGAAAACCCCAGGTGGGTTTCAAATGATTCCTCATTCCCCAGGAGGGGGTGGAGGGTCAATGATACCCAAGACTGATCTGCTACTGTATTTGTTCATGCTTATCTCTGTGTGCTTAAAGAAATCAAAATGGCCTTCCCAGGCAAAGGCAGCACTATAGGAAAAGTGGACCAAGTTTGTAGGTTTCTTTGTTTATCTGGTGGTTTCCAGTGGAAAAAACATTACCTGGTTTTCACATCCAAATTGTTAATTTATACTATAAAACTGGAATGTATAAATCAGTAAGGTACTTCCTTCAGAACTTTTATCTTGGTTATTAAGGATTTACCAAACTTCCATTTCCTCCATCTCTAACAAAACCCACCTCTTAAAAAGAAGGGAAGGAAGGAAGGAAGGAAGGAAGGAAGGAAGGAAGGAAGGAAGGAAGGAAGGAAGGAAGGAAGGAAGGAAGGAAGGAAGAAAGGAAGGTGGGGAGGGAGGGAGGGAGGGAGGGAGGGAGAGAGGGGAAGAGAGGAAGAAAGAAAAAAAAGCGTTTAGAGAGTCCAAGCTAAGAATCCTTAATGCATCAAGCAGAACAACTTCCTTTCCTGCTCCTATCAGTCCATCCCTGTCTTACTGCCCAACCACCAGTAAAATACAATTCCTACATTTAGGTACAATTTTGATTAAGCCCCAACAACCAAAATTCATCCCTTCCTAAATTTGACCTAATTTATATTCCAGTTAACTAATCAGATATTTAATAATCACTTACTATTGTCCAGCAAATATAATGCCTTTAAAAGGGCTAGGATACAGAACTCTCAAGGAGATCTGATGTGGTGGTTGCGGAAGGGAGGATTGGCAAAGGAAGAAGATTTGATGCTAAGAATTTCATTGTAAGGGAGGAGCTAAGTTCCAATGGGTACTCTAGGCAAAGTGTTATACGAAATTTGAGGAGGGATAAATCACATTGATCAGAGTGGGTTGGGAAGGAATGGAAAGGGAGAGGAATCAGGTTAAAAAAAAAGAGGGAGCATCTACTATAAACCTTAAAGAAATGAAAGGACTCCATCAAAAAAGATAGTAGGGGTGATCTGAGGGTCTCAGAAGTAGAGAATATTATGATCAAAAAGTTTGCACAGGAGAGGGCAATTTGGATAGAACATTAATAATATGAAAAAATAATGTGAAATGGGACTAGGGTAAAAAAAAGATTGGTATCATTGTTGAAAAGCCTTAAAAAATCAGATCAGAAGTTTATTTGGTAAGAGTAGAGAATTAATGAAGATCTTTAGCATTAAAGAATGATGATCAGAGGAATCTAAATGTGACTAGTTTTAAGTCATTTTTCAGGTTCATTATTGAATTTGTGATAATCAAGTGTGAAGTAGAATGCATTGTTGTATTTTTGATCGAAATTCCTATTATGTTTTATTAAATTGACAAACCCTCAATCAGTTTCAAATGGATTTCATAATGATTACCAAAGCGTCTAGTCATTATTGCTGAACATTGTTAGAATTTTTAATTTTTCAAAAGTAATAATATGGGGAAAATAATTTGAGTTCTTTTCAAACCTTTTTGGCTTTAATAATTTTCCCAATGGCATGCAAAACAATTTTAAACATTCCTTCAATTTTTAAAATTTTGATGTAAATGTTTAATTTGGTTTTATTATGAAGTTAATTTGAAAACTATTCAAAAGATTCCTCAGGCTGGAGTGTGAAGGACTGATTTGAGAAGGCCACTCAGGGGACTAAAATAGGAAAGATGAAGATTTGAACCAATATCATTGCATTAAAAATAGAAAATAGGGGATATCAATAAAATGGCATTGAAACTTACTTGGATTTGACTCATGAATGGAATTGACAATGGAGGATTATACCTTATTTTTAAAAAGCAAACTAGATGAAAGAAGTAGTGGAATAGCATCATATGTCAATACTTAAATAAAACCACTAATTAGAGAAGTGAAGTAAGGTAGAGAGAATATCTCAACAGAGAAAGAAATAAAATCAGTCTGTTCAAAGGAGTTTACTACAAAAAAGTGAACATTAATATTTCACAATATGAGCTACTGATACTTTTCAGTAATCTAGATGGAGTAAATAGATGCTGAATATCATTGGAACAACTATAAATGATATCTATGAGCTGGTGTTCTCTTTCTCCAAAAATTTGAACAGCTGACAATGTTTTGACTGGACTTAATGTTAATTTTAACCTTCAAAAAGGGGCTGAGGTAAGTGGCAAAAAGAAATCTTCTTATAGTCTTGATTCTAACCAATTAGGAAGAATAAGTTGCTGAACTAAAGATGTTAGGAATATTGTACAGAATGATCATTCTAGTCTGAGACTTAGGAAGAGCACATTTAAAGAATTTAAAGAAAATATAAGTAGAATTCCATAACCTAAAATCTATCATGAAAATTGACCCAAGGATATAATTACGAACAAAATTCTGACCACACACACACAGATGAGGAAGAAAAAGAAGCCATGTGTAAAAAGACCAATGGAGATACATTAGGACATACATAAGGAACTCATTCTTAACCCTGAGAGCAGTGTCTCTTCTAAAGGTGGTATTTAATATGTATTTGTTGAGTTGAAATGAACTCAGATTTTTAAAAGAATATAGGAATAAGGACAAGTAATTAAGGGTGAATGTAAAAGAGTAGAATCTGTTTAGTTGTTTTTTAATCAGGTCCAACTCTTTATGACCCAATTTGGGATTTTCTTGACAAAGATATTAAAGTGATTTGCCATATCTTTTTCCTTCTCATTTTACAGATGAAGAAACTGAAGAAGAGTTCAATGACTTGTCCAGGACCACAAAGCTAATCTGTGACCAGATTTGAACTCACAAAAGTGAGTCTTCCTGACTCCAGGTCCAGCATTCTATATACTGCTCCACCTCACTGTAAAAACAAGAAGAGGGATATGTATTGGAGCTTTGATATAATTGATGTAGAATGTTGTCATATGAGTAAGAAACTTGATTAGTCTGGCATTAATTAGTCAGTATATGTCAGAGGAAGGATTTATATCTCATGCCTTCCAGGTTCTGAGGCCAACTCTCCATATACCATACTACAGTGAGGGATAAGGACATTCCTTTTACCAATGTCAGTGGCCAAATTTGCATTTTCAGTCTAGAGATCTGCCTCAAACACCTTAGAGATTCAGCTCCATAGTCAGTATGTCAGGACTCTGAAGCCAGCTCTCCACCCATGATACCACTATGCCACACTGCATGGTGAAGTAAACAAATATAAATGGACATAAATGAATAAATAAGTAAATAAATGATAATTATCTGGAGGATGAAAGCTCAGAATCAGCTAAGGCATTTAATGAATGCTTGGGATAACCTAATGTTTTTTTTTCTTTTTTTTAAAATGTTAATGGCAAGATCAAAGGAAATGTGAGACCCACCACTCTGAGTGAAGGGAAGAAAGATAATGAGTACCAGAGAAAAGACAGATACATTCAATTACTATTTTGTTTTCATTTTCTCTACTGAGAAAGATAATAGTAAAAATAGATAACATTTTATAGCACTATAATGTTTACAAAGTATTTTATATCTCTCTTTACAGATCATATTTATCTCATTGGATCCTCAAAAACTCTCTGAGGGAGATATTATCATTAGCCTTATTTTAAGGAGAAGGCAACTGAGACTGAAAACTGTTATGTGACTCACCCAGGATCTCATAGCTAGTAAGGTGTCTAAGATAGGATTTAAACTCAGATTTTCCTGTCTTCAGGCCAACCACTCTATCCACCATCTCTTTTGCTTCCTTTGTAAGGGGAGAAAACAGCTGGTAGAAGAGTACCCCCCAGCTTGCTGTCTGACAGTTTCCTGTTTTAACCAATGATTCTGTCTAACTAGACAGTAGGCGGTGTGATTGTGATTTTCCTGCTGAACCATTGTGGGTCACCTTTGCAAGATCATGGAGAAGAGTAGAACTGAACCAAATATAGGGAAAAGATCCAGTTGTCAAAAGGGGAAGGGAGGACCTGTTGCTGATGTTGTGAAGTAAATTATTCTTCAAGAATGTGTTTGTTCAAATGACCTCTGTAGTACATTCCAAAGCTGAGCTTCTGTTATCCTACTGTGTTGTCTCAAGTGAGAATAAATGTAAAATACTCTTTGAAATATAATATGTTATCCAAATATTAGCTAGTCAGTAAGCATTTCTTAACTGGCAACTATATTCCAGGCACCATAAATGTTAAAAGACATGCCAGGTCTCAAGGAATCATCATCATCATCATCATTATCATCACCATCATCATTATTTTTATAGCCTAAAGATGGAATCCTATCCATATTTCACAATGAATTTCCCAAAGCTCAAAGAGTGTTGCTATATAGGTTTCCTGCTCTTGGAGAGTGTTGGTCACACTAGAGATGTAGAATGGCTTGGAACCAGGTGTTGGTTAAGTAGCAGTTAAAAAACTACATTGGCCAAAGATCCAAACAGCAAACAGGCCAAAACTCTGGGGCAGACAAGAGGGCAAGTTAATGCACAACTAATTAGAGAGCCATAAAATGAACTTGACACCAAGACAAGCAGAAGTTTAGATAGAAAATGTTAGGCTGCCACCAAAACAAGGGTATGAAGGGCCCTGAGTCTGAGTTCAAGGTCAAAGAAGCTACTGCAACAACAGTGGATAAAAGACATGGGAGTTAAATAGGGCAGAGGAAGGGAATCAGGTAAGTGTGAAAAGTAAAGGAAGATTCTGTATCACCTAGGGTTTTCCAAGAAGTCATGGTATCATCTCAAGTTCTCTTGCATGTGTCCCCTTTTCTCCACACCTATTGCAACAACTCTAGTATGGGCTCTCTCTCATTATATACTTCAGACTATTGAAATAGCCTTCTGGTTGGTCTCCTTGACTCAAGTATCACTCCTACTCCAGTCTATCTTCTACTGAGTTGTCAAAGTGATTACCCTAAAGCATAGTATTGACCACACCACTACTCAACAAATTCTTTGTTGTTGTTTTTCAATTATGTCTGACGCTTCATAACCCACTTTGGAATTTTCTTAGCAAAGACACTAGAGTGGTTTGTCATTTCCTTCTCTAGCTCATTTGATAGATGAGGAAACTAAAGCAAACAGAGTTAAGTGACTTGTCCAGGGTCACACAATTTTATGCTGGATTTCAACTCTTGAGGAAAAGTTTTCCCAACTTCTTTTCCTCTCTAACACTATCAAATCCCCACAAAAATCCTCACCGGATACAAGATATCTTTACCATCCTTCACAATACTAGTATCTTCTGATGAGATTATTTTTCATGTACCATGTATATACCTGGCTTGTACATAGTTGTTTGTATATTTATCTCCCCTCCCCCTCCATTAAATGTGAGCTCCTTGAGGTAGGAGAATCTGTTTTGTTCCTCTATTTTTTTTTTATTCCAAGCTCTTGAAAGAGTGTGCAGAATATGGTCAACATTTGATAAATCTTTGTTGACTAACTGTTGAGAAGGAATCTTATAGGCTTTTAGTCATAGCAATGCAGATTTTGAGTTGAAAAGAACCTTAGAGGGCTATTTAGTCCAGCTTCTGTTTTTACCAATAAAGCCCTGAGGCTGAAAGGGACTATATGCTTTCCCCAAGGTCACACAAATTTAAGTGACAGTGTTAGGATTTGAACCCAGGTCTTCCAGCATTCCTACCATTGCACTAGATTGACACATTAGACATTCCTTAATTTACCATAGGGGCTAGGTAGTGCAGTGGATAGAGTATCAGACTTGGAGTCTAGGAGACTTATCTTCCTGAGTTCAAATTTGACTTCAGACACTTACTAGCCATGTGACTACAGTTTACTCTTCCATAAAATGAGCTAGAGGAGGAAATAGCAAACTATTAGGATCTTTGCAAAGCAGAGTCAGATATGAGTGAAGCAACTGAACAATAATTTGCCATAAAAGTTATCAATAAACTGTATTTTAAGAGATATCTAATCCAAACACCTCATTTCTTTCAAATGAGCCATAGTGCAGATAGGCTGATATGGTTTGTCTAATTATTTTGAAGCAAAGCCAGTGTTACACCTATTACACCAGCCTTGTTCCATTGAGGAAGAACCTCACTCCATCACCTCCATCAAATTTTCTTATCTTCTGTAGGTACAGAAGAAAATGTCCTCAGCTATAAGCTGCTTGTTAATATGCATAAAATAAAACAAAAGGAAACAGCTTGGAACAGTTTTATCAGAACCATTGAAGAGTATTTGAAAGAGTATAGTTCTGCTTCTCTTTATTAAGAAACTGACATCTTGAACGTAGCTATAACTAACTGTTCTCTTTGATTGATGCACTGAGTGGGGAGGAGGGCAGAGGAGTAAAATACATTTCTCCCAATTCCTAGTCCAATGCATTTCCTTCTACCCCACACAGCCTTCATTGCAAGAGCAGGTGTTCATCCATGAGGACTGGAATTCTCCCACATGCACCAGCCTAGAAATTTGATCCCCACAAAAAGTATACAGCTGAGGTACCAAAAACTTTGGCAGTTGCCACTGTAAATCGTGAGACCTACCCCATGGATTTGGGATGGCCAAAGAATGCACCATCAACTGCAGTTTCAATAGAAATAAAACATTTTTCATTTGCTTATTAACTTTATTGCATATGTTCATTTTGTTTGTTTAGCACTATGTTTGCTGGGGAGGAACCTGGAGATTTTTGTAATGGTTTCATGTTTTCAAAATGCTTTCCAATTGTGATGTGAAAACCAAACAACCAAAAAAATGAAAATGAAAATTCTGGCAATCATTTGGAAGGTTGTATTTTCTAGCAGTGCCGTTAGAGAATTTCACAAAATGAGAACCAGTCCTTGGAAGTACTCCCATCACATAATGTACTTTGCAACTCAAAACACTGAAAAATCTTTTGGAGTCAGTGAATTAAAAAAAATGGGATGAAAGTAAGAGGCAATGTAGCATCATGAAATAAAGTCCTCAATGTTTGTGACTTTAAATGAGAGACATACTTTTTAATGACCCATTTTAAATGACCCTTTTGCAGATTACCCCTTATTCCCAAATTCATCGTTTTCACACCAGATCCCTTCCTGGATTTCAGAAGATCTGTCCCCCTCCTGTACTCGGAGGGATTTTTGTACATAATTTATTTTTATTTTTTGAGCAAGGAACTATTTTTTTTTTCAGACTATCTGGGGAGATTTTTGTTCCGGAAACCCTTTATATCTCAGCTGCAAATGATAAAGGGACACATTCCAAAGTTGAGGGGTTTTTTTCCTTTTACCTCCAGACTATCTTCACTCTTAGAAATGACCTGGGACTTATTGGTTCAAGTTATTTTTTTGTAATGTTTTGGAGATAGGCTCCCTTCCCCCTTCCCCTAGCCCCCCCTCCATCATGCAGATCTTCAGTGGTCTCTATAAAATTTAACTCCTTATGAGCAGTAGTTCAGGTCAATCAATTTCCAATGATTCTTACAGTTCTAGGGAAACTAACTGCTGGTGTAAGAGGATTAAGAAAACTAGCTAAGCAAATTATCTGGAGCATTCTTGAGGTTTTCTATGCATTTAAAAAGGAAATGTTTGGAGGGTTAGGGGATTCGTATTCATTTACTCCTTACATTACTGTGTAATGTTGTCTGCCTCATAGCTAGAAACTAGTTAAATGAGTGTGCTTACTGCCCTTATTCCCAGCACTGAGATTTTCCCCAAATTATCCAAGAAGATGAAGACAGGACCCACCCTGCCCCTTCCCTTCCTTTCTTCAGATTATAAAAAAGTATTGACTGGGCAAGTCAATATGAAGCAAAGTAGTTCCATTTTGTGGGTACCTTTCATTCTATACAAGTTGCAGAATTTCTGAGTTGCCTTGTCTCCCATTCCTGGGAAGGTCCAGATACTTATTTTCAGTAAAGGACTCATTTTCCACATGAAAGGAGGAAATATGGTAAGTGACAAACAAGAATCTGTTGCTGAAAATTCTCTGTGATGAGCCTTATTTGGAAGAAGGATGGGAATGTGTTGACTGAAACAATTTTGCATTCATATTTTGCTTCTTTGAACAAGTGCAAAAATAACCACTCTCAATACAATGCAATTACCTTGATTTTCCAGAATAAAATAAAGCAGAGCACCTTCAGCAAACAAACAAACTAAAACATGGACCTAAGTTTCCTGAAGCCATCCAAGCCCCTTACACATCCCTTATTCTGTTTGACATATCCGATAAATTGTAATTGTTACCAAATTACCGTTTGGGTTCCAATGATGTGCACACATCTATAATCTTAGTTAGCTGCTTGCTGGCCTACTTCAAGAATGCCATTGCATCCTCCAGGGTAATTCTATATCAATGACTTTTCCAAATAAATCTAGTTGCTGGTTTATATTAATGAACTGTCACAGTTCCTATTGTTTTCCCATGGCCTTGCAGCTGCATTCTTTCACAGGTGCTTGGCAAATTAAAATGATGCTGGTTTGGGGTTTCAGCCTGATACAAAATCACTCCTTCAGCAGATTGTTAGGAAGTTATTCATGCAAGAAACACATCTTTACTCTAGACATTCAGCTTTTCCCGCTTATCCAATACTCACGCTTTTATTGACTCTTTGCATTTTGGGTTTCTTTCCCCTTTGTAGCACAAAGAGAGGCTGTCTTTCTTACTTAGAAGGTTTCTCTTAAGGCATCAAATACATTGGAAGCACTAGGGGAAAAATATTTTCGGTCTAACTTAACTTTGCTCATGGATCACAAACATTAATTACTAATGTTTGCAGATTATATATCTTTTTAGGTTGTTTTTTTAAGATCCATTACCCAAGGGATTAACAGACAGGAAGACAATTATTACAAGCTAACTATCCAAAACCAGATTAAATACTTCCTTTTGGATCAGACATATTATTATACTTCTTATTTGAAATACTTTTTTCATGACTAAGCGTGACCAGTGAAAATGAGAATGTTAAACATGCAAGCACCTATTCGATTAAATTATCCAGTCTCTGTTTTAGTTTTTGCTTCCTCCCTATGGTGCCTTTGTCTAATTCTCAATTTCCTTTCATCATCCTGAATTCCTTTTCTAGCCTCTTGGAGGCCACCATCAGAGCACCTTCCTCTGGACCACTGAGACTCTAGTTTGTCCATCAGTGAGATGAAAAACTATTATATTTGACTTTTGAGCTGGTGCTGCAATCCCCCATCTCTTCTTGGGCTGTTTTGTTTTATATTTTGAAAGATATTTACTTATCCTTAATACACATTATGTTATAAGACCTCTATGCATTAAAAAAG
This sequence comes from Macrotis lagotis, assembly GCF_037893015.1. NCBI lineage: Eukaryota > Metazoa > Chordata > Mammalia > Peramelemorphia > Peramelidae > Macrotis > Macrotis lagotis. The sequence continues at coordinate 298,916,502 of NC_133666.1, forward strand.
GATCTGTATAGACTGAGTTTGCATATTTAGAATTCATTAATATAAAGCAGTGCAAGTGATAATCCTCAGGGGGAGAAGGACACAGACCCAACAGAAGACAAAGACTGTTTCTTATTCCTATCTTCAAAGTGCTTTTTAAGTTTACTAGGAAACCCTGATACATTTCATCATTATTGTTAATATTTTGTTTCTATGAAACCAGGAAAATCTAGTTCATTCTCATGCTCACTGAATTAAAGATACATTTATTAAGGATTTTTTATGGTCAAGGGGAATACAAAATCAAAATAGCCCCCTGTCCTCAATGAGCTAGTGTTTAATTCAAGATACATTTATTAAGCGCCTGTTATGGTCAAAGGGAATTCAAAATCAAAATAGTACCTAGCCCTAAATGCATTTACATTCTATTGAGGTGATATAATAGACACAGAAGTAAAGAAAATGGATTAGCTAAGTGACTCAGTGGATAGAGTACAGGGCTAGGAAGACCTGGGTTCAAATATGACCTTAAACACTAACTAGCTATGTGATGTGGAAAAGTCACTTAACTCTATTTGCCTTAGTTTACTCATCTGTAAAATGAGCAGAGAAGGAAATGACTAATCACTCCAGTATCTTTGTCAAGAAAATCCCAACTGGATCTCAAAGAAATGGATATGGCTGCAAATGCCTGAATAAGTACAAGAGGATAAATTAGAGAAAGAAGAAACTGGAGACAAGAAAACAATTAGGAAGCTGTGTCAGAAGTCCAGGTAATGAAGCCCTACACTAGAGGAGAGAATAGATCAGTAGAGAGAAAGGGAGGGGAATAAATGATGTTGCAGAGAACGAACTAGCAAGATTCAGCACATGATTAGATGAAAGAAAAGGCATTTATTCAGAAATTACTATGCCAGACACATGGCAAGTGCTTAATAAATCCTTATTGACTAAATGACTGATTACCAAGCACTTGAAATACAAATTCAAAAGTGAAGACAGACAAAAATAATAATAAAGACATGATAGTATGTCTGAACGAAAAGGTAGTATTTAATCTGATTATGGATAGTTACATGCAATATTTTTTCTTCCTGTCTGTTGACCCCTTGACTAATGTATTTTAACAAAACCTTCATTGTGTTTATTTTCTAATTAGAGAGACAAAATATAGGTGAACAAAATGGGGTATTTGGATTTTTAAAGTTTTGGGGATATTAAGCAGAACCATGGGAGAATCAGATTAATGTACCCTTTCCAATAGCAAAGATAATACTGATTTCATTATAGTTTCAGAAATGAATAGCAAGAGATGAGGAGACAGAGAGTATATGGTATGGTGAGAAAACTGAATCAAAGACAGCCAGTAAGTAAATTGCAGGAAAACTGAAATCTTTCTAACTCTAGTGAGCTGTATAAGGCACAAATCAATCAGGACATCAAAACCCCAGGGCAGGAGATCTTGGAGTAAAAGAATTACCCTGGATTCTTTTTCCAGGGTAAGCAACTGACTAGAAGATGGACATGAGGAATGAAAGAGAAGGAAAGTCAAGAATGACTAGAAAACTGGAAACTTGGATGACTAAAAAGATAATTGTGCTGTCAACAAAAGCTGGGGAGTTTGGAGGAGGAATGGGTAGTTAGGAAATACAGAATATAATCTGTGCTGAATTGGCTGAATTTTCAATACTTTTAGGATATACAGGTGTCCAGTAAGCAAATGATCATGCAGGACTGAGTAGAGGGGAGAGTTTATGGAGTTTTCTAAATCATTATGATAAGTGAAGTCATGAGATGAGTAATGAATTCATGAGGGGAAATCATATAAAGAGGGAAGGAACAGAATAGAAATTAGAACTGTAAGAGATTAAGTAGATAGAAGGAGGAATACCTAGCAAAAAAAAGATTTAAAATGAATAGTAGGAAAAAAATAAGAAGAAAATCAAATTAAAGAAGAGTCCTATAATCAAAGGAAGAAGTGGATTTTGGGGAAGAGGGGATGGTCAACAGTGTCAAAAACTATAGAAAGAAATAATAAAAGATTATTGCATCTACCAGTTAAGATAGTTTTAGAAACCTTGGAAAGAATAGTTTTTAGTAGAGCAGTGGGATAAGAAGCCAGAATTTGGGGAACTGAAAAATAAAGAAATGGAAACTGTAAAGACAGACAATCCTATGGCTATGAGAGGAAGGAGAAATATTGAGTGAGGGCTTAAAGGAAATTCTGGGGTCAAATTAAAGCTTGTTTGTTTGTTTGTTTGTTTTTAAGGATAGAAGGAACCTTGGTATTTTTGTTGAGAATGGGAAATGAGCAGCCACTATGAAGTAAAAACTTGGTAAGGTCCCAAAACTAATGAAAAAGATGTATAAGAAAGCAGTTTATAGTCTGAGAAAGGGAATAAGACAAATAACCCTGCTACAAGGGAAAATGTAAGAAGTATCACAAAAATTCTACCAAGAAGTTTGGGAATTTTATAGTATGGGAAAAGTTACAAGTATTTTTAAATCACCAAACAGGTGATTTTACAAATATTATTTCATTTGACCCTCACAAAACCCTAAGAGGTAGATGTTATTATAGTCCCCATTTTATAGTTGAAGAAATTGAGGCAAATAGAGGCTAAATTACTTGCCCAGGGTAACACAGCTAGTAAATTTCTAAGGCCAGATTTGAATCCACATCTTTCTGACTCAAGGCCAAAAAAATCTATTCAACATTTCTACCACTTAGCTCCTTTTAAATTGTATCCCATGGTATTACAAAATGATTCATGAGTGTGACAGGAATGATTAGTGATTAGAGTTTAGAAGAAAAGAAGTCATATCAGAGGACTTAAATCTTAGTCCTACCAAGTCACTTAACCTCTCTGGGTTAAACCTCAGTTTTCTCATCTGTGAAATGAATGAAGAAATTGGAAAAGATCATGTCTAAGGTCCTCTCCAACTCTAGATCTTTGAAATATTTTCTTTCAAACTGGCATCATGACATCCTAGACATCTGATCTTGAAAGATGTTAAAAAATTATATTAGTAACATAAGATACCTTAGGAGCTATGTGACCCTGAGCAAGTCACTTAACTCTAATTTTCTCATAGTATTGTTATTGTTATTAATAATAATAACAATAGAATTAGATATCAGCCAGCCAAAAAGTATTTACTGAGAGCCTTCTACAGATTCTACCAATATCAATTCTGCCAACACAAAACTACATTTTTTCCCATAAAATGAAATGGATACTTTTTTACATTATTCTCTAACTAGATATCAATTGCTGATTCCACTTTCCCCTGTCGGCTCTACTTCTCCCTATTTCAATATGGTATGATAATCTTAGGGGCATTCAAGTGGAAATAGTTTCCCCCTTTCCATATTTTTCATGATACAATACCTGGATCTCCACTTTGCTCTGATAAATCCTTTTCTTACATCATGAGTTTTTTTAAAACCCATGATGCAAGAAAGGAAGCATGCATACATACAGATAGATAGATGTAAATATATCCATATATATATATATGTATATATATATACATATATATATATACATATCTTCATCTCTATATCTATTAGGTTATTAGCTTCCTAAGAACAGACTTGTATAATTTTTCATCCTAGAACATGTTATTATACCATGAACAAAATAAGTGATGAATGAGTTTATGGAATGAATGGATGGATGGATGAATAAATGAATGAATTAATGAATGAATACTGACATATTACTCAAAGCTTGAAAACTTCAGGTTATTTTTCAAGGATATAAGAATCAATCTATCATTCCTCACCTCTTCACAACCTGTTGTTTTTTGCATCTTGTGACATATACCCTGAAGCTTAGTTAGGACAAGAAAGGAGGAAATATAATCTCTGAAGGAAATGTAATATGATATGTAAAAGGAGGAGAAAACAGTTCCATGACTGAATATGGTAATTCTCTCACTTAAATTCAGTGCCCAGTGGAATTCATGAGGCAAAGACCATACACAGATGATTCATTTGCTTTTATGTAGGAAAATAATAGTAATTACAAACGACATATGAAGGAAGATGCTATCTGCATCCAGAGGAAGAACTGATAAATAGAAGTATGTATAGAATGATTTTACATATATATATATATATATATATATATATGCATGTTTTTGTCTAATGGTAGTCTTGGAGGGGGTGAAGCGATGATAACTTTATTATATATTTTAAAAGGACAACAAGTTGCATATAATACATCTGTAGTTTCATATAAACTTACTTTTTAAATTCTATTTCATATATATTCTACTTTATATATATACTTTAAATTCTACCATATATATATATATATATATATATATATATATATATACTTGTTTTATTTAATAAATTATAAGGAAAGTAGTTTATATGAGAGCAATTTTACTTTTACTACTCTAGAACCTATCATGATAGCAGGGCTCACACACCATGAGGGAACTAGGAAATAGGGATTGAACTGTGATTTCATTTGTATAAAAATAAAATAGGCTAGATGACAGCAGTAAAATAAAATACCACCAAAGTTTTGAACTTGGATAAATGAGCAAGGTAAAGGCAGATTCCATAGACAGAAATGGAGAATTGACTAATTCACCTATTCAATAGCCATTCATTAATTTAATAGGCATTGTTTTTGCACAGTTCATAAGAAAATGATAAAATAATAGACAATTAAAAAGCTCACAGTGCCTTATACAGATTCTGCTGTAGACAGTGCCAAAAGAATGACAGAAAAAACATCATTTTAGTGAAGTTTTCCTGTTCTCCATTTTCCAGCCGCTAATGATCTTCCTTCAAAATTTTTCTGATGTACTTGTTTGTATTTATTGATGTACCCATGGTCTTCCCTAATAGAATGCAAGCACCTGGGTAATGGACTTCCTTTATCATTTTAGTCTGTGTATACCCAGAGCCTATCATTGAACCTGACAATAATAGGCAAAAATACTTGTTTGATTAATACATAAAATGAGGGGGTTCAACTACATGGTCTCCAAGATGCCTCCAGCTTTAATATTGTGTGATTCTCAAGGTGGGAGGGGAAATAGGGAATATTTTAACCTTAAAGAATGAAATGAGAAAAGGACAAGAAAATTTGAAAGTTAAGCACATGTGTATGGACCAATAAGTAGCTCCACTTACCAGAAATATAGCATAGAAAGGAGACTGAAAAACTCAAAAGAAGGACTTTTGGATCATAAAGTTTGAAGGGAACTTGGAGTTTATTCAGACTAATTTGCCCAAAATTGCACATTTAGCAAATGTTAGATTTGACATTTGAGCCCAAGTCTTCTGAATCCAATACTCCTATACATATTTTTTAAAATTACTTCCACTTAAAAATTATAGCCAAAATATAAAGGACCCTTAATACCAGGCCAAGAATGCTTAAAAACAAAACTTCATATAATAGATATTATTAATTTAGCAATTAATTTTAGTAAAAGAGTGATAATATTAGACCTATGAATGGGGAAAATTAATCTGACAACAATATGAAGGAAATATTAGAAAAGAGAAAGTCTCGGTCAAGAACAACCAATTCAAAGGCCATTGAAATAGACTAGGGTGATGACAGTAAAAAGGGATGGCTGTCAAAGGAAAGAGTCAAAAATACCACCAAAATTTTGAACCTGGATAACTGAGCAAGGTAAAGGCAGATTCCATTGACAGAAATGGATAATTGATTAATTCATCTATTCAAAAGGCATTCATTAACTGCCTACTATGTGCAAAGCACTAAACAAGATGCTAGAATGTTAAAGGGAGAGCAGTTTTCAAAGAAAAGCAATAAATTCAGTATACTGACCACCTACTGTTCTCGCTTCTCTCCTGCACACAAAGATAAAGGGTTTACAATCAAGTAGAGGAGATAACATGTATGCCAAAAGCTACAATCCAAGTCAGAATGTGCTAAGTGTCTTAAAAGAATGATTTAGGGCCATAGGAAGTCAGAAATTACTCTCAGCCTGTGTGGATGTCCAAGCAATATTTGTAAAAGTAGCTAGGAATTTGGCTAAACCTTGAAGGATCTTAACAAGCAGGGACTTTTGTGACTAGATTTCCTGCCTTTCAGAAAGGAAGAATGGCATAAGTCAAAAACTCTGAGGTAAGAAAGAGCAAGGCCTGCTACTTAATTCATTGACAAGCAGATACCAATTAGTCTAATTGGACTGGAGTATTGGGAATATGCAGAACAGATTGAAGAAAACCAAAAAAGATAATTTGAGACCATAAGGCTAAAGGCTTAAACCAAATCAGATTCTAATCTTTGTCAAGAAGACAATAGGAAACCACTGAAATTTTTAAAATGGGCTAAAACGACTACTTTAGAAAGAAAAATCTGTGGTGATGCAAAGAAAAGAGAGAGAGAGAATGTAAAAGGGACACCAGTTGCAATAATCTGAAAGAAAAATACTAAAATCTCAAAGTAGGGCAGTGGCAGTGACAATGATCAGACAAAAAGGAATGTGAGACACTGGAAAAGAATAATTTACAGGATTTGATAACTGGATGGAAGTCAAAGCAAGTAGGGCCAAAATGAAGGTGCCATTAACAGAAATTGGAAAGCAAAGTATTGGCTTGGAGGCAAAGATTATTAATTTAATGTTAGACAAGTTGAATTTGAGATGCTAATGGGAAAGTTAGGTGGAAATATCTAAAAACTGGTTGGGATGTGGCACTGAGATATTGCAGCAAAAGACAGGTATTAGGGAATCATCCAATTTCAAGTAATAGAAAGTATGGAAAAAATTGAGATAACGAAAAAGGGAGACAGGGGAGAGGGGAACTATTAATTAAAATGAGAATAAGCTAAAGACAAAACCATCTGATATGTCCATATATGTTTTGATGATCTTTGTCCTTCACTCTTATAGAAGACCATGACATCAGGGAGGTGATGCTATGACAAGTACATGATTAGGATTTGAATGAGGGGGGTTCTGTGCTAAGTCATCAGCCTCACTTTTTCCTCAAGAGTCAACTGGCCAGAGGTCAAATATGAATCAGGATTACTGGAGATGGCCCTGGATGTGAGGCAACCAGGGTTAAGTGACTTGCACCAAGTCAAACAGCCAGTAAGTGGTAAGTGTCTGAGGAGGTTGGATTTGAACTTCAATCCTCCTAACTCCAAGGCCAGTGTTCTATCCTCTGTGCCACCTAGCTGCCACCATATGTATTGGAGGTGGAAGAGAAAAAGGAGATTGTGGCAAGACTAGTCAGAAAGGTAGTAGGAAATTGATAAATGATCAAAAGATATGAACAGGCAGTTTTCAAAGAAATTAAAACTATATATAATCATATAAAATGTTCCAAATCATTTTTGAATAGAGAAAAGCAAATTAAACTATAAAGTACCACCTCACACTTTTCAGATTGGCTAAGATGATCAATTCTGGAGAAGTTGTGGAAATTCACTATTGGTTGAGTTGTGACCTAATCCAACCATTCTGTAGCACAATATAGAACTATACCCAAAGAGCAATAAAACAATACCAATACTAGGTATATATCCAACAATACCAATACTAGGTATATATCCAAAAGAAATCATAAAAAAGCGGAAAAGTCCCACAAGTTCAAATATATTTATAGCAACTCTTTTTTTAGTGGCAAAGAATTGGAATTTGAGGGGATGCCCAACAATTGGGGAATAACTGAACAAGTTGTGGCATATGAATGCTATTGTTCTATAAGAAACCATGAATGGTCAGACTTTAGAGAAGGATGGAAAGAATTATATGAACTGATGCTGAGTGAAGGGAGCAGAATCAAGAGAGCATTGTATACATTAGAAACAATGTGTGGGTTGGTCAGCAACGGTGGATCCAGCTCCTTTTAGCACTTTAGAGATCTAGGTCAACCTTGGGAAACTTGTAATGGACAATAGCTATCCACATCCATAGGAGAAAAAAAAACAAAAAATAAAAAAGCATAGAATCTGAATGGATACTATGTTCATTCTTTTTAAACTTTTCATATTTTTCCTTCCTATCCCCTGGTTTTCTTTCTTTTCCCCTTAGTTCTAATTGCTCATACACATAATAAGTAAACTTATTAATCACAAATGTACAAGTACAACTTTTACCAAACTATTCACTGGTGAGGGGAGGGAGATAGGAAGAGAGGGAAATGGAAAATTTTGTAACAAAAATATGCAAATATATGAATGTTGAAAAATTTTCATAATGTGTAACTGTAAAAATAAAATAGAATATCAATAAAAGCGGGAAAAAAGAACTAAGCATAGCAGTCCAGACAGACTCTGGCCAAGGTAAAGTATATTTTATCTTAGTTCTGAAATGTGCAGTTCTGGATCCTATGTTATTCTAGAAAGAGTATTTATAATCATTTTAAAAAAATAAAGGTAGGAGGAAAACCAGAGAGTATTGTCATGGGGTCCACTGGAAGATTGTCAAGCAGGAGGTGATAATCATTAACTATGCTACAGAGCAGTCAGGAAGGATAAAGAATGGGAAAAGGTCACTGGATTTAGCAATTGGGAGGCCCATTCTTAAAGGTAATAGTTTCATGCAGAAGCCAGCTTACAAAGGGTTAAAGAATGACTAATGGCAAAAAAGATGGGGAGAAAAAAACAGACAAATCTTTTGAAATATTTAGTGTAAAAGGAAGAAAAAATAGATTAAAAATAGTTCATTCAAGAATGTAGTACAGTCAAGAATATGATTTTCTTTTAACATGTAGGATCCCTGAGTTTGTATCTAAGCAGAGGGAATGTTGAGGAGAAGGAGGATGTCAATGTTAGTTCATATTTAAATTGTACCTTTTGACTTATCAAATACTTTCTTCACAAAAATCTTGTGAAGTAGAAAGTGCAAGCATCATTTATTCTTCCCATTTACAGAAAGGGAAACTGAGACTCAGAGGTAATATGCCCTTCCTACTGTTATTTTTCTAGGAATTAAATCTGGAACCTCAAATCCAGGTCTTTTATCTCCACAGTGTTCATTATATGACACAACATTAATCAATCATGCAGACAGAAAGGAAAAAAAAAGGAAGGACACCAATCCTCTCACACCTAAGACAAAGAGGAAAGAGTTCTGAAACCATAGCACTTAAATGTTTATAAAATACTTTGCATGCATTTTGCCACTTTCAACTCCCAAAGCTCTAAGAGGTAGTAAATACAGAAATATTATTATTCCCATTTTATAGATGAAGAAACATAGGCTCATAGAAATTGCATGCTCTTCCCAAGGTCATATAGCTGGTAACTGTGGGAAGAAGAACTCAAACCTGTATTTTCATGATTTAAAATCCACTGTGTTGTGTTACCCCTCAAAAGAAGCAGCATAAAACAGAGCCTCCTTCTATGGGGCATGGAATTAACAATTGCCCCATATGCCACTTAAGGTCACCATGTCCTAAGTCTTCTAATCTAAGTCATTCAGAACAAATGAGAGGTACCATTCCTATTGCTATTTGGGAGATTTTAACAGATAATATAAATGATACCTTTTATGAATGAAAGTGATCACCTAGATCAGCCACTGACTTAGAATTTAGAACTACACACTAATGCCGAAAAACAGTGGAATTATTTATGAAAAAAGTAGTGCCCATGTTTTCACTATACAAAAAAATTTCTTTTGCATCCCCCATATGATAAATTCAATATCATCATAATAATATTTATTACCAGTTAAAACTAGACAAATGGAAAATACCTTCAGGCTCTAGCTTTTTTCCATTGGTGTTCTTTCCCCCCCACCCAGGTTTTTTTGAATAAGTCCTTTCCTATAGACTTGGATTTCTGGGAATTTCTCACCCAAATCTCTCAGATCTTTTCAGTGTCCAAACCCATTTACATGTCAGTCTGGCCATCCATCATCCCTATAGGAGAAATGGTATGCTCAAGGCCACCAGTCCATTCCAAGGATCAGCATCACTTTACTAGATCCAATATGCCTCTCACTCAGTTTGTAATTTATCACCTAGCTCTGATTCCTCCTAATCTTCATGCCATTCTTTTCCAGTCTCTCAAATTCTCATGTGCTTCTGTTTGTGCATATATGTATGCTTTCACCTTGTGAGCCACAGCTGAGAGCAGTGATCATTAAATACTGAGACAGGGAGACACTGGCCTCATAGACCAAGGTCCTACAGAATGTACTACTTCCTCTTCATGAAGACTCTAAAAAGATAGTGATGTTAGATGTAAGTGGACTAAATTTCAGTGTCATATGAACTGACAAAGTTCAAAAGGTTTAGACTTCTAATCTCCAGATCTCCTTTGCCCATTACTGAGATGAATGTATACTTTTTTCCTCCTTCAGTTTTATTAGATTGAATTGTCAGATAATCTAAGATCATGTTTCTATGAATTCAGACTTTGAGTTGTTATACTGTAAATTAATTTTAAGTTCATGAATACTTCTTAAATCCCTATAATTACAATTAGATTCTGAATATACAAAGACAAAATAAATCCAGAATGCCCTTTTTTGAGTTTGTCTTCTACTGGAGGAAAACAATATGTACATAGAGTACTAAGCACAGTGTCTATTCAGTTAAAAAGAAGTTGTACCTCTGTTCACCTATAGGTCTAACACACACACACACGCACACACACACACATACACAGACATATACAAATATATATTGAAGCCGATGTTGACATTTCCCAATCAGATTGACCAAGAGACTTGCCACTGAGAGGAAGGCTTTAATTGAATTTACCAAACATTTATTAAAGATCTAACTAGAAAGCACTAAATATTTGTATAATTGAATTGAATTGAACAGAACTGAAGGGATCTGAACTGAATTAAATTGAGTTGAATGTCTGTGCTAAAACCTCAGAACTGGCTAGAACCCTACTTATTCCTGAAATAAACCAAGATAATCAGAGTAATTGTCCTAAGGGCAAAGTCTGCCCCTGTCCTACAGTGCCCAATGTGTGTCGAGCACTTCGGAATATTTACTCTATTTTAAATGACCACAGGTGGATCAGGAGAGAGTTCTGGTATTGCTTATTTGTTTGGTGAATGGGGGGGGGGGGCAGGGTGGGAGAAGAATCTGATGAGGACTTTGAAAATACAGATGCTGAGCCCACTTCCATTCCAGGATTGCACCCAGTTCAACACTGCCATTCCCTCAACAGCCAAACAATGAAATCCTTTGTCTGATTTGTAGATTGAGCCCATCATTTGAAGAAATTATGAGAAGAATCTTCTCACGTTCACAAGCATTCCATGATTTTGATACCGTTTGTTTTGATGTCACACTCAGAGGAACTTGTTCCACTGGGGTACATGTTCTGTAGCTTGTTGATTCAATCTCCTGCTTCTTCCAGTGACAGCCTGTCTCAACATTGTCAATACCTTTTCAGAGCTGACAATAAGCAGACATGATGGCAGGCTCTACTTGTCTGCTTGCTTAATGATCTCACTGATGACATGCAGGTGTTCAGTGGGGCTGTACCTAGTCTTGAAGCTCTCTTGTTCTCTTGGGTGGTTGTAGTGCTGTCTCCATTAGCTTCCAGACTCATTGCCAATAGATTGTAAAAAAAATGTTCTGAGTCCTTGCCAAGACAAGATTAGAGTGGTCATGGAACTTTCTCTCTCTCTCTCTCTCTCTCTCTCTCTCTCTCTCTCTCTCTCATAATTTGTGAAGTGATGTTAAAGAAATGTTAGTTCACTTTATTAGACTAAAATATGTCAAGACCATCACTTCCAGTCAGACATACATATTTAAGTTTAATATACATTCAAACATATATGTGTATGTCTTATATATGTATGTATATGTATGTATATATTTCATCCATATATATGTGTATATATGTATACAAAAATATGTCTCAGGCAGACCTAGAATTTGATTCATGTAAGGAAGTCCCCATAAAGAAACTTCCTCTACCAATATGAGTCAACACTGGATCTGTAAAATATAAGCTGAGAGAGGTACCCAGACACTGAGTGTGTAAGTACATTGTCCAGGTTCTTAAAAGGAGCAGTGTAAGGACTTGAATTCAGGTCTTCCAGACTTCTAAGTCCATTGTTCCAAAGCTGCATCTATAATATCCATAACACAAATGTTGGTTATTAATAACTCCTCTGAGTATGGAGATGATAAAAACTGAACTTCCTAATTCACAGGGTCACCTCTCATTATATTTTATAATAACAATACTGTTTAATGGCATTAAACCAGGAATATACAAGTTATTCCTAAATATTCTTTAATTAAATCACACAGCTCCTTTGTAAAGTATTTTACAAATCCTTTAGTAGAATGGATTTATGGGCAAGAAATGCACCTTTTTTAAAGTAAGAAAGACTAGAGAAAGTGTCTGTCACAACTGGAAATCGAGTGCAAACCTTACTTCCCTTTCCACAGCTGCACCCAACAGATAATATCCCTTCAGACTATATAAGATACCTGCTGTGATTGATTGATCCATTCCTTCATATCCTTTTGTTTATATTTACTCCTGCTCCCCACTCCTAAGGTTACCTTTTCTTCACTAGTTCTAAGTCTCTTTTTCAATGATCTGCTCAGGTCCTAGTCACAGGGCAGTTATTGATAGATTTATGCTGAAAGTGCACCTGTCAACAAAAAGGTCCAGATGTTGAGCCCTGGTCAGACTCTTCTGAAGAAAGCAGGTTTGAAGCAGAATCTGCCACAATTCAATCAATCTATCAACAAATTATTATTGAGTGTTTATTATGTGAAGGGAACTGAACTAAAGATATGGGGATAGAAAAAAGTGTTATCTTAGTCTTTAATTTCATGGTCTTTTTCCTCCTTTCCAAAGCTAGCCTTGTCACCTTGCTGCCATCCCATCCTGGCTCCTCTGAGATGTTGTGTCATTAATTTTAATTTAGCAGACATTTAATGAATGCCAGTGATGTGCAAAGCATGGAAATAATTCATATCTTTCTACTTGTTTCTTCTCTCTGCATTCCAATATTGACTTCCCTACCGTTTTTATCTACCAACTTCTCTTTCCTTTCACAAACAACAGACTTCTAGGATGAATGGTCCACATCAGCTTTCCTAATGTCTTCATCTCCCATTCTCTGCTTGCTCCTCCACAATTTGGTTTTCCCTTCCTCCTATTTAGTGGAACTCTAAAAAGTCATTAATGACCTCTCATCATTAAACTCAGTAATGATTTTCAATATTAATTCCCCTTTGCCCCTCTGAAGGCTTTCACATTCTTGTACCTTTCTTTTTTATTGGTTCTGTTTTTTGTGACACTTTTGTTTACTTGGTCCCATTTGCTTCCTTTTCTGCCTTTTCTTGATAAATTGCTATTTAGCCTTGTTCCTCAATTCATTTGCCTTGTATTGTTCATTGAGTTTTCCTATATTTATGATTAATAAACACTGCAGTATTTATAGAATCGGTCATAAAGTCAGGAATATATATGTGACCTTGGATGGGTGACTGTGGCAAGTCATTTAAGTTCTCCAGGCTCCACCCAATTCTTTAATGCTCTAGGTCACAGATCTAGTGCTGACTACATTGGTAGTACCTTAAGTCAGGGAAATCACAGATATAAATTAGTGATGTATAAAAGGTCTTAGAGATATAATTTTGGAGTAATTAATTATTTTACTTATTATTCTAACAATAATTAATAAAAGGGGTCAGTGGCACTCTCAGATGCCAAACAGCTTTCATGGAATCCACAAAAATGCTTATAATCCCTTGGAAGATTAGGTGTTCCTGAATATGCCAATCCATTCTTATAGATTAACAATTAAACAGAAGGAATATTATAATAAGAGAGGGATTTATTCTAATGAAGAGTTGGGAATCATTCAGTCTTGGACAATGAGATATAGATCTCCTATTAAAACTACTCCCTCATATAACAATCTGGACACACCTGCTCAGTCCTGGATGAATGGAAGGATTTACCTTAGATTAAATTCTTAGTAAGGTTCCCTTTTCCTGGGTGGGACAATTCCATTGCTCCCCAATAATTTGTTATCTAATAATCATTTCTCTCAGACTCTCAGTCTCTCAGTATCTCTCAGTTCTCTGAATGAAACTGTACTAGGCAAGAAATGTAGTCAAGATGTCTTCATTCCTTTCCAATGTTGTAGAAAGATACCACCAACGTTCCAAAATAGGGGGAACATTAAGAAGATTATTTTACAGCTGTTCAGGAAATGTGCTTACTGAACATTGCAGAAAGCCTTGAAAGAAAAACACAATAAGGATAGAATTATTTATATCACCTTTGCTATTATTGTTATGTGTTATTGTTGAGTCTGTGTTAGTGATTGAACACAATAACAACAAGAATTCTTTTCTAAGATGTCATGCTTTTCCTCTTAGTTTATATGAATCATATGACGCCCACAATCATAAGTAATAGAAGCTTGTTTTTGTTATAGTGTATGTGTGTGTGCATGTATGAGTTTTGGGTTGAATGGAAAGGGAATACATTTTTTTTAGAACAGGATATATGACACCATCCATTATTTTATGTATGAAATCTCTCTTTTAATGCTGCAGATACTCATTTGCAGCTAATTCCCCTAATTCTTTCTACTGAATTTCTAATCACTAAAATAGTATTTGAAATAAAAGCAAAAATCCCAGTAGTGAGAGGAGCAGAAATTTCAGGACACATAATTCCTATATCAAAGTAAGAAAAAATATTGTCACATGGGAGCATCTATATGTTCCACAAAAAAGTGACTGTTTGAAAACTCTCAGGGTAGTCTGCTGCTTCTCAAGGAGAACAACATAAGACTTGAATTCCTGTGTGTGTAGAACTGCCATGTGTTTCATCACAAGGCATTCAGACACAAGATACCAAGCAAGATTGCACTCGAATCAAATTGGGCCTAACACAAAACAAATATTGCTTGACCAGGATTATAAAATTGTAAATGAAAAGACTCAGACTCGGGGAGGCTATGTAGTTTTTGAAAAGGTATTTTTTCATGAATTATCCTCCATGGTTACTTTTTATTCCACTGGCCAAGCCCTCAAAAGCAAATTCACTGGAAGAAAGCAAGACTAAAAACAAAACAAAACACAAAGATTCTTTTATTTGTATTTCTTAAGAGAAAAGGGAAAAATAATTTGAAAAAGAAGAAACATACTCATTTAAAAAATTAGTTGTGATACATTTGTCCATATAGACACTTGTCCATATAGAGATAGCAATATTGTAGAAGAGCATTCCCATTGGCCCTTACCCTGAGAATGGGAAAAGGTCAATGGGAAGGTTCCCTTATGCTATCATATCTTGACTGTGAGTATAGAAATAAAAGTACCTAGTATAGAATTAATATTGCCAAATAACTAATTTTAAAGACAGTGGACATAGTGGACATAATTGCTTGACTATTGAAGTTGGCTTTTTTTCCTCTTCAAGAAAAAAATGATCTGAAATCTTTATACTTTGTATTTCAAAATTAGCACATGCTTTTAAACTATGGGCAGACCAATACATAAAATTGAATTTGCACAAAAAATAAAGTGGAATGAGTCAATTCACTTTACAACAGGATTTTTACTTTACAAAAATATTCAACATAGGTTTCCTTTAAATAGGGAAATGTTTTAATGAATACAAACCATTCTTTATATTCAAAATTTGGTCCATAGTATGACTTTTCAGGAAGGCATCTACCGAAAGTGAAATTTATTATTGTTGAAGTTTTTGGTTTGTTTATTTTACAGGCAATATTCTGTGATCCTAGTCTTCAGGATCAAAATATAATGCATTTATTTCTTGTGAAAATTAATTGGGTCTGCCTTCAAAAACACCCCTCTTCAATTTAAGATAAATGTTAGGACTATAGTCAAATAAGACAGTTTTCCATCTCTCTCTCTCTCTCTCTCTCTCTCTCTCTCTCTCTCTCTCTCTCTCTCTCTCTCTCTCTCTTTGTTAATACAATAAATAATGCTAGATAGCACCTATTAAAAAAATCCTTAGGTCTCAGAATTCCACAATATATACTAGAGAAGTATAGCTTTAAGAACAATAAGTAATCCAAGGTATCATATTTTCTTTTTGTTTAAAGCAAAATGACTTCCAGAGGACTGATGAAAAACCAGGCCCTTCATTTTCTGATGAGGAAGTTATGGACTCAAGATGCAGAATGGGACTTGCATTTTTGAACATGGTCAATGACAGATACTGTTTTGCATGATTGTGAATATTTGTATAAGCATTTTGGGGAGGTGGAAAATAAAAAAGAAAGTGAAAGTGAAAAAATCAAAATCAAATAAAATGTTTTTTTTGTAAGCAAGCTTTCTAACAATGAATGATTTGTTGGGGACTATGTACTGTCAATGGATACTTCCCCAGCTACATAACAGTGATAATTTCCTAAGAAATTGGAACTTGTCTGTATTAGAACTGAAAAAAAGCTAAAATTTCCAGAGTAATAAATTATTTGACCTAAGTCAAAGAATTCTTATTTTTTAAAGATACCTGCAGTAAAAGTCTAGAACAGACAAAAGAACAACCATTGATGCAAGGGGGAAACATCAAAAATTCTGTGACAATGCACTGTAGTATTTCTACTGCCTTCCCCCTATATTTATTTCTCTTTTCAGGTGTTCCATAGAGAACAAAGAATTGACATTTGCATTAGAAAAATTAGGTTGTGTTTTGTTGTTGTTCAACTGTGTCCAGGTCTTCAAGACTCCATTTGGGGTTTTCTTGACAAGGATACTGAAGTGGTTTGCCATTTCCTTCTCTAAGTCATTTTGCAGATGAGGAAACTAAACAGGATTAAATGACTTTCCCTTGGTCAGTGTCTAAGGTCAACTTTGAATTCAAGTCTTCCTAACTCCAAGTCTGGCCCTCTATCCTTTGAGTCACCTAGCTAATCCAGAGAAATAATTGGGGGAAATTCTAGATTTAAAACTGTTTCCAGAATCCATGAATCATGATATATAAATTCCCTGAATACCCTGCCTAATGTAAGATTTCCAGAATTGAGCAAAGAATGTTCTAATTCGTGTGTTCCTCTAAACAATGATGTTCATAATATCCAATCAAAAAACTATTTATTTACATCATCATCATAATAGCTAGCATTTTTACAACATTTCTTTTAGGCTTTCAAAGCACCTTAAAATATTTATTCATTTTGCCCTCATGACAATTCTGGGAATTATGCTACTATTACCCCTATTTTATTCATGAGAAAATCGAGGCATACGGAGGTCAAGTGACTTCCCCAGGGTTATATAGACAGTAAGTGTCTATATATATAGGTTTCCCTGGCTCTAGTACTCTAAACAATGAGCAACCTTTCTCCTCTTATCTTTGAAGTCTTTTGGTGAATTTAGCCAAGTTACTTGCCATGTTCCCATCTGATTTCCTTCAGGGTACTTATTCTGAACTAGGACAAGGAAAGGAAAGGTGAAACTAGTAGAGACCAGAAAGTGCCCAGAGACAGAGATAGGATAGGAGAAACACAAGTGAGGAGACAGAGAGATAGAGACAAAAATGGGGGAGGGGGACAGAGCAACAGAGACAGACAGACAGAGAAAGAGACAAAAAAAAAACCCACAAAGAAAGATATAGAGAGGATTTGAGAAATATACACCTGGTTCCAGTCTACAGAGAAGCCAGAAGTGAAAGAAGCAAAAACAGACTTAAATATATGCTAGAATTGCATGTTCAAACTACAACCTATAGGGTAAATGAGAAAAATAAATTAAAAACTGAAGACTATTTAGTTTAAATTGAGGGGTACCAGGAGACCTTTCACTAAAAAATATTTCCCTAGGTTGTTTGCTACTGATGTTACCATTAAGGATTCATTTGAATAGGCATTGGACCCTCATTTGATGCAAATTCTCCTTAGAGGGATATTAAGTTAAAGAAATTATTTGTCCTTAGTTCTATTTTAGTATTTATGATGTCCATGCCCTGTCAGATTTAGGTATTTCAAGAACCAAGTATGAAGAAACAAGGATGAGGATCTATGACATGTTTCAACTTCTGGGACTGGTATCTTAACCTTTTTTCAGCCTCTAGTACACCAAGTTTTATGGCTTGAATTATGACTAGGTTTTAACTTGAATTAAAGCCTCCCAAACCACTTAAGTCCTATGTTCCTAAAATAAGGTTCTTGTTACAGGTAATTAATGTTACAGAGGAAAATCTTTTTTTTAATTTATTTTTTATTCTCATTTTGTACAAATGTTTTTCTTTACATTATTAAAATATACTTGTTTACAAGTAAACAAAATACCCCTCCCCCCATGAATATAGATAGACTTGCTTGGGCAAAAAAGTAAAGGGGGGAGAAAAAAAATTAAAATTAAAAAAAATAATAGTAATAATTGTAGGTATGGCCAGGTGGTGCAATGGACGAAGCACCAGCTCTGGAGCCATGAGCATCCGAGTCCATATCCAGCCTCATAAACTCAATAATCACCTAGCCATGTGACATGCAAGCCACCTGATCCCCACTGACTTGCAAAAACCAAAAAGAAGAAAAAAAAAGACCCAAAATAAAATAAAATAGTAATAATAGTAGGGGTGGCTGGGTGGAAGACAGAGCATTGGCCCTTGAGCCAAGAGCACCTGGGTCCGAATCCAGCCCCCAGACACCCAATGATCACCCTGCTATGTGGCCCCAGGCAGGCCACCCAGCCCGACTTGCCCTGCACCCTCCCCCAAATAATAATAACAAAAAATGTGTTTCAGTCTTTGTTCCAACACCATCAACTCTGTCATGAGTGGATCACATTCTTTATGATAAGTCCATCACAAAAGTTACTTCCATATTTTTCCAACGTTGCCATTGCTGATCACAACTCCCTCCTTTCTTATTTCTCCACTACCACGTACTATATTTTCTCTCTCCTTTCACTCTGACTCTGCTGTAGCGTTGCTGAGTAGTGCCGCAGACAGATCTCTGGTCCTGGGACCAAGAAGCCCTGAGCCCCCATACCACCCCTTAGGCTCAGAATCCACCTGGCCCTATGGTCCTGGGCAAGCCATCTAATCTCAGCCCCTTGCAAGAAGTAAAAAAAGAAAATGTGTTATATCTGACCACTGTCCCCCCATGGTCCATCCTCTCCTCCTTTATTCACATCCCCACCCCTTCCCCTGCTCCCCCCTCCTTCTTACTCCAGATGTCTATACCCCATTGGAGTAAATATGCTGTTTCCTCTCCTAGCCATCTCTGATGAGAGCAAAGTTTCCCTCATTCCCCCTTGCCTCCCCCCTTCCATATCATTGCAATAGCTCATTGTAATAAAAACAAGTCTTATTATGTGAAATAGCTTGGACTATTCCCCCTCTCCTTTTTCTTTCTCCCATTCCATTTCCCTTTTTTTTCTTATTGACTCCATTTTTACGCCATATTTTATCTTCGAATTCAGCTTTCTCCTGTGCTTCAACTATAAAAGCTCCCTCTACCTGCTCTATTAACTGAGATGGTTCATATGAATATTATCAGTATCATTTTTCTATACATGCAGTTCATCCTCATTAAGTCCCTCATATTTCCCCCCTCTCCTCCAATCTCCATGCTTCACCTGAGTCCTGTATCTGAAGATCAAACCTTCTGTTCAGCTCTGGCCATTCCAAAAGGAACCTTTGAAATACCCCTGGTTCATTGAAAATCCATCTTTTTCCCTGGAAGAGGACATTCAGCCTTGCTGGGTAGTTCATTCTTGGCTGCATTCTAAGCTCTTTTGCCTTCCAGTATATTGTATTCCAAGCCCTACAAGCTTCCAATGTAGCTGCTGCTAAGTCCTGTGTGATCCTGACTGCAGCTCTATGATATTTGAACTGTGTCCTTCTGCCTGCTTGTAATATTTTCTCTTTTAATTGGGAGTTCTGGAACTTGGCTATAATATTCCTGGGGGCTGGTTTTTTTGGGATCTCTTTCTCGGGGGGATTGGTGGATTCTCTCCATTTCTATTTTGCCCTCTGCTTCTAGAATATCAGGGCAATTTTCCTGTAGTAATTCTTTGAAAATGATGTCAAGGCTCTTTTCCTGATCATGACTTTCAGGTATTCCAGTAATTTTCAAATTATCTTTCCTAAGTCTGTTTTCCATATCAGTTGTTTTTTCAATGAGATATTTCACATTTTCTTCTAATTTTTCATTTTTTTGGTTTTGAAGTATTGATTCCTGATTTCTAGTAAATTCATCAATCTCCCTGAATTCTATTCTTTGTCTGAAGGATTTATTCTCCTCAGAGAGTTTTCTTATCTCTTTTTCCATGTGGCCAATTTTGCTTTTTAAAGCATTCTTCTCCTCAATAACTTTTTGAACTGTTTTATCCATTTGACTTAAGCTGTTTTTTAGCATGATATTTTCTTCAGCATTTTTTTGGATTTTCTTGACTAAGCTGCTGACTTCATTTTCATGTTTTTCCTGTATCTCTCTCCTTTCTTTTCCCAGTTTTTCTTCTAACTCCATCATTTGATTTTCAAAGTCTTTTTTGAGCTCTATCATAGCCTGAGCCCAATTTCTGTTTTTCTGGGAGTCTTTAGATGCAGGAGCTTGTGCTTCCTCATCTTCAGACTGAGTATTTTGATCCTTCTTGGGCTCATTTGCAAAATATTTCTCAATGGTCTTCCTCTTGTTTCTTTGTTCATTTTCCCAGCCTAAGCCTGTTTTTTGGGGATGCTTCCTGAGCTTTTGGGACACTTCCACAAGGGTCTCAGTGTATGAGGTTCTGTCCTCCCTCCTGGTCTGTGAATGACCATAAGCGCCCCCCCCCCCCCCCCCCCCCCGCCATGGGGCTGAGGTGCGGGGGGCCTAGACTGTGATCAGGATCTGAATGTGGTCAGAGCCCCAGAGTCCTGTTCCAGGGGCAGAGCACTGAGCTTTTAGTTTCTCTTCACTCCCCTCCCTCAGCTCAATGGGCTCATGCCCTGGGGGCTCCTACTTACAGGCTCCACCTGCTTCTGTTTCCAGGTCTAGGCTGCAGAAAGACTAGGCTGCTGGCTGTGTGCCCTGAGGGATGGGCTCCATGTGCTCTCTCTGGCAGAGGTCCCCCACTGTTCCTCCACTTTGTGCAGGTGCTCCCCAAGGTGCAGCTCAGGAGACTCCCCCGCTGCTGTGAGCTGAGGCTCCCAGCTCCCTGGGGCTGCCTCCAGGAGGCTGAAGTTCTTTGGCTCTGGCAGGCCACCCCTCTGGCGGCCTTCCCTCTGGCCCCGGGGAGCAGAGCCTTTATGCTCTTTTCCAGGTTACCTTGAGTAGGAGAACTGTCTCACTGGGTCCCTTTGTGGGTTCTGTCTCTTGAAAGTTTAGTTAGAGTCCTTAGTTTATGAGTTTTTATCAGAGAGCTCCTAAGACTGGATCCCTTCATGTCGCCATCTTGGCTCCGCCCCACCCCCCCCAGGAAAATCTTATTGAGTTGTTGTTTTCCTTTTATCTTCAGCATCTAACACAGTACCTTGGAACATAGTAGGTCCTAAATAAATACTCAGTTAAATGAGTGGGTAAATGAATGTATAACCTGGGTTTCAAGCATGGGGTAGTCTGCCCAATATTCTCCTCATTGGTGAAAAAAGAATGAAGACTCAGTGCTACATACCTGTTTGAGGGCAAATTGGCAGGAAGGCTTTATAGAGGAGAGAAATTATTTTGTCTTACTTCAAGAGAGGATAATTGAAATACCAGACTATCTAGACCCATTCCAGAAAGAGAAAGAGAAAAACCTTCAAGCAGACTCTGTGAAGAAGCTGGAGTCTCAAAAAATCTCTGATTTCTACCTTTCCTCCCTAAGGACTTTGGAGAATTTCCTTGGGGATAAGATCAAGGTGTCTCTCTTTGTTGAACAAGATTTCAGCTCACTCCCATCTAAAGAGTTCTCTTTCAGTTTGTATCTTCTTTGATAAATGTGTTTACTTGCTATTTATCTGTGTGTGTGTTTCTGTGTGTGTGTGTGTGTGTGTGTGTGTGTGTGTGCATGTAGATATAAGCTTGATGTACTCTCCTCCTTTAAGAAATAATGGAAGGGGTTAAAGCACCGGCCCTGGAGTCAGGAGTACCTGGGTTCAAATCCGGTCTCAGATACTTAATAATTACCTAGCTGTGTGGCGTTGGCCAAGCCACTTAACCCCATTTGCCTTGCAAAAAAAAAAAACAAATAATGGAGGGGCAGTTAGGTGGTGCAGTGGATAGAGCACTGGCCCTGGAGTCAGGAGAACCTGAGTTCAAATCCAACCTCAGACACTTAATAATTACCTAGTTATATGACCTTGGGCAAGTCACTTAACCCCTCATTGCCTTGCAAAAAACCAAAGGGGAAAAAAAGGAAATAATGGATTGGTAAGGGTCTTAAAGCTAGTACCCAGCAATAATTAGCAAGGCAAATAGATATCAAACTAGAGTGGTATTCCCCCCTCTCAGAAGAGAACAGAGTGATTAGTCTTGTGCCCCCATTGCCTATTCACCTCCAGAAAGGAATAAAAGGCTCCCTTGGAAAGAGGTTGGCAAGATTACAGAGCTATCTATCCTTGGTTTTCCACAAACAGCATTTTTGAAATATACATATTATATAAGTAGCACACGTTGTAGGAATGAATGAATGACCTATTACATGATGCTGTCCAGCATAATATTGACAAATATATTTTCCATAAGTAGCACACATTATAGAATTAAATGAATGATCTAAAAAATAATGCTGTCCAGCATAATTATGTTTTTAGATGGTAGATTATTAGAATATTCAACACAGTGGTACATTTTGTTTAATCTATAACTAACAATGTATTTAGTGATCTGGATAAGATGCTATGCATTTGTATATTAAGACTTTAGCCCAAATATTTCCAAAAATTTTAATTAGATTTAAGAATCAGTTTTAAAAACCCACTATTTGCCAGACACCATGCTAGGTAATAATAGTACAAAGATAAAACAGTGTCCTTGTCCTCAAGGAGTTAATATTCTGAAGGGAAACGATGAGTTATGTGTAATGATTTTCTTTTTATTTGTTTTATGTTTTTTTTTATCATTTTCCCTTTATTTCTGATTTTTCTTTCACAAAATGATTATTATGGAAACATGTCAAACTAGATTGTACATGTACAATTTTTAATAGATATTTTATTTTTAATTTTTATATTTTTATTTTATTTTATTTTTCCAAATACATGTTATGAAGGTTTTTCAACATTCATCCATATGCCTATGTATAGTTACACAATTTCTTTCCACTCTCCTTTCCCACCCACTTCCTCTCACTGACAGTCAGGTTAATATTGTACATACACATTTTTGTTAAGCATGTTTACAGATTAGTCATTTTTGATATGGGAAATTAAGATTAAAGGAAAGAAATACATAAAACATTTTTTTTTAAAAAGTGAATGTGGTGTTCATCAGATTCTGAAGGATTTTTTTTTGTTTTGTTTTTGTTCTCTGGATGGGGGATAGCATTGTCCATTGTCAGTCTAATACAGTTGTCCTAGTTCTCTGAACTACTGAGAGCAGCTTCATCCATCAAGATTGATTATTTCACGATGTTGTTGTTAATGTGTATCTTATTCTCTTGGTTCTGCTCCCTTCACTTAGCATCAGATCCTGTAAGTCATTCCATGCTTCTCTAGAGTCCAATCATTTATGGTTTCTTATAGAACAATAGTATTCCATAATATTCATGAACCATAATTTGTTTAACCATTTAACCCAATAATGGGCATCCCCTCAATTTCCAATTCTTTGAAACTACAAAAAGAGTTGCTATGAATATTTTGGAACATATAGGATTTTCCCATTTTTTTTGATTTCTTCCAGATATAAACCTAGTATGGGAATTGCTGAATCAAAGACTTTGAACAGTTTTATTATTTTTTTGGGCATAGTTCCATATTATTCTCCAGAATGATAGGATCAGTTCACAACTGCACCAGCAATGCATCAATGTCCCAATCCCCCTACAACTTTTCCAACATTGATCATTTTCTTTTTTTTGGCATTTTAGTCTATCTGATTGGTATGAAGTGATACCTCATAGTTCTTTTAATTTGCATTTCTCTAATCAATAATGATTTGAAGCATTTTTCATAAGATTATATATAGTTTTAATTTCTTCATTTGAAAACTGTCCATATCCTTTGACCATTTGTCAATTGGGGAATGATTTGCAACCTTATAAATTTGATGCAGTTTTGTATGTATTTTAGAAATAAGACCTTTATCAGGACTCCATTGTGAAGATTGTTTCCCAAAATTTACAGATTCTATTAGATTGTTCACGAAGGGAGGAAGAAAGGGGTGAGGGTGTAAAAATGTGGAACTTGAAAACTCACAGAAAGATGAATATTGAAAGCCATCCTTAAATGTAATTGAAAAAATTATATATATATATATATATATATATATATGAAATTTTGTTTTATTTAATCTAAGAAATTTCCTATAAAAAGTAGTAAGTTTGAGAGTATTTGTTTATTTGAATTTTTTAGCTTTGAAACAATAGAACATAAAGCATTTATTAAGGATTTACTATGTTCCAGGAACTGTGCTATGAACTGAGAATACAATGAAGGTAAAAGATTCCTTATTCTTAAAGTGCTCACATTCTAAAGGCAGAGCTCCCTTTGGTTACTAAGTACTAAGGGGGAGGGGGTACTGAAAAGTGCCACTATATCCATGGCACTTTTCTGTTACTGCATGATTCTTTTTAATCACATCCCAAACCCAACATATTTGTTCAGAGTGACCATCTTTTCCAGAATCACTAAGAAATTTTATGGAGGTTCACGCCATCCATGTATTATCTACAGATCTGTGTTACAATCATTCAGTCTCCTTTCTCAAGGAACTCAGACACTGAAACAAAATCTTTTCTGTCCCAATTCTTCCTCTTTTATCTTTGAACTTCAACCTCTCAAGTTCCCTGCCTCCCAAATTCATCAATCCTTTTATCCTCCTTGACTTAAATCTTCATTTTTACCTGAGACAGCTGGAGAAAACACAATAACTGATCATTCTATGGTCTATAATTGTATTATATCTCTGATCCAGATATCTAAAATTCCTCTCTCTGATCATAAACCCCCTACCCTTCAGTAAATCCCTTCGCAGCTAGGTGGTACAGTGGATAGAGCACTGACCCTGAAGTCAGGAAGACCCCAGTTCAAATATGACCTCAGACACTTGGGTTACTAACTGTATGACCTGGGCAGGTCACTTAACCCTGATTGTCTTGCATCCAAAGCCATCTCTACTCATTCTGATTCATATCTGACCACTGGAGCCAGATGGCTCTGAAAGAAAAAGTGAGTCAGGTGACTTAGCACAGCACCCTCTCACTCAAATCCAATTCATGTGCTTGTCATAGCATCACCTCCCTGATGTCATGTCTTCTTCAAGAACTAAGGACAAACAACAATAGCATAGACCTTTGCATGCTTCCTCCAGAACTGGTTCTTCTTTTTATGATCCCTCCATCCCTACCTATTAAATGAGTCTAGTAATTTTGTTCCATATTCAACTTCTTTGATTCCCCACCTTGAACCTATCAATTAACTAATCAACAGCATTTATTAAACACCAATTTTTGTGCCAAACATTGTTCTAGGTGTAACTCATTGATGTCATTCTGGCACCAAGTTTTGGGCATTCATTCTTTTTTACTCTCTGTTCCCAAGTGAAAAGGAAATGAGACAGTTCTTTCCAGATCACACCTTTCTCCTTGCCTGGAGGTCCCAGAGGCATGAACTTTCTCTGGTTTCCTATCTAACTGCCTTTCATGGGATAATAGATCCCTGAGCTAGCAACAGTCTGAAATACCTGTCTGACTATAATGGTAGATTAGCCCAGGTTTTAATTGTTCCTAATTAACAGGGGTGTCTCTGATATTTAGGAGATTAAAAATAAAGGTTATTAATTTAAAAATTCTGACTTTAAAATCCACACATTCAGAACTAGAACTGCAAGGTGGGGGAAAAAACTCTAACTTTCTATTTTTGTTGTAATTATTGTTGGTTGTCCTTCATCTTTGAAGAGGCGTCATGGGATGGTATCTTCATTCGTGCTTGAATTAGATTTAAGTGTGGTGGAGTTGAAAAAAATCTTCAGCCTCACTCTTTCTTCATAGTCACTGAGGTCCAGTAGCAAGACAAAAGTCAAGATGACTGGTAATGACCTGGGATAAAATAGATGACCTTTGATGTCTGACCAAGTTCTATATACTTCACCATCCCTACCTCAGCTGGCATTGGAAGAAGTCTTCACATGTTTGGGGTAGACATTCCCTTTACTGACTAATGGATTTGAGACCTGTTGGTTATTTCCACCTGGTTTAGTTCATCTATCAAGACAGTTTACTGGACATATTTCCATTGTTTATGCTCTATCTTCTTGGGACCACAGGTGAGAGTTGAGTGCCAGGTGGACACCAATGATGAATAAGCAACCCTGAAAAAGGCTTGATGAGTTCCCATACCAGAGGTGGTAGTCCTTCATGAACACCCTATTCACTTCTGATTGGTTGAATTCAGGGTATTTCAAGATAGTCATTGTCATCTTCCAGATTCACTCCTTGTAATGAAAACTTTATAGTGACATACATCAAGGATTTTATGTCAAAGGAGAATTATTTCAACAGCATGAATAAAATTGGAAGTTGTAAACAAATAGATGAGGTAAGATTTGGATTCAATGTCTGTTTTCTGCAAACAAGAATAAGAACTGAAGGGGATAAGGGAGGTAAGGTAAAAGGTATAAAACTACTTTCCTCAGGGTTTTGGGAAAGATATTTCCATCTGGAGGAACAAAATGTCAAGAAAATCAAGGCAATTAATGAAAAAATGAAATGGAAGATGACCTAGCCATACCAGAAATATGTAATAAAGCAGCAATCATCAAATCTGCTTGGTACTGGCTAAGAAATAGCAAGATGGATAAGCAGAATAGATTAGATACAAAACAAAAAAACCTAGTAAATGACAATAAATATCTACTGTTTGATAAACCCAAAGACTCCAACTTCTGGGATAAAAACTTATCATTTGACTGGAAATAATATGGCAAAAATTGGATATAGACCAACATCTCACAACCTATACCAAGGTAAAGTTAAAATGGGCACAGGATTTGGTCATAAAAGAAGAAAGCATAGACCAATTAGGAAAACAAGTGCCTGTCAGATAGATGGAAAGGGAAGAAGTTTATGACCAAACAACAGATAATTTTGATTAAAATGGATACTTTTGATTACATTAAATTAAAAAGTTTTTACACAAATAAAACCAATGCAACTAAGATTAAGAGGAATGTAGAAAGCTGGAAAACAAATTTTACAGCTAGTGTTCTGATAAAAAAACTCACTTTTAAAATATATAGAGAAGCAGAATCAAATTTACAAGAATATGCCATTCCCCAATTGATAAATGGTCAAAGGTTATGAACAGGCAGTTTTCAACTCTAGAAATTAAAACCATCTATAGTCAGAAGAAAAAATTATCTAAATCATTAATGACTGGAAAATAATTATGCATAACTACCTCACACATATCAAATTAGTTAAAATGACAAAAAACAGAAAATGATCAATATTGGAGGGGATGTAGGAAAACTAGGATTCTAATATACTGTTGGTGGAGCTGTGAACTGATACAATCATTCTGGAGAGCAATTAGGAACTATATGCATCAAGCAATAAAATTATGCATATTATTTGATCCAAAAATACCACCATTAGATCTATATCTAGTAATTATGAAAGAGATCACAAAAAGGGAAAAGATCCACATGTTCAAAAATATTTATAGGAGCTATTTTTTGTAATACCAAAGACTTGGAAATTGAAGAAATTGTCTATCAATTAAAGAATAGCTAAACAAATTATGGTGTATGAATATGCTTGAGTACTATTGTTCTATAAGAAATCATGAATGAGCGAACTTTAAAAAAAAGCTTTCAAAGACTTGTATTAATAGTAGCATTGTGTCATCAACTATTATGTACCTTTGTCCTCTCAGCAGTTCAGCAACAAAGGACAATTCTAAAAACCTGTGAGGGGAAAATGCATTCCACATCTACAGAAAAACTAGTCTGAATGCAGAACAAAGCATCCTATTTTCACTTTCTAAAATCTATTTTTTGTTTTTTTCTAATGATTTTTCCCTTTAATTCTGATTCTTCTTTCACAATATGACTAATATGAAAATATTTTAAACATGAATGTACATGTATGGCCTATATTAGATTACTCCCTATTATGGGGAGGAGAGAAGGAAAGGAAAATGGTAGAAAATGAATGCTGAAAACTATCTTTGCTTGAAAATTGAATTAAATAAAATAAAATAAAATTCAAAAACTTTTGAACTAAATTTTTTCAATCAATAAAAATATGCCTTCTTTTTTTTCACCTATTCTTTAAATTTTATTTTTTTCCAATTAACTGCAAAGGTAGTTTTCTACATCTTTTTTTTGCAAGCTTTTGAGTTCCACATTTTTCTATCATTGTTCCTTCTCCCCTTCCCATGGCAGTGAACAACCTTATACAGATAGTATACAATCATGTTTAATCTATTTCCCTATAATCATGTTAAGAAAAAGGAACTAGAACTAAAGGGAAAAATCATGAGAAAGAAAAAACAATAAAAGAAATTTTTAAAACTGAACATAGCATGTTTTACTCTATATTCAGACTCCATAGTTTGTTTTTGGTTTGGTTTTGTTTTGTTTTGCTATTCTCTGAATGTGTATGGCATTTTCCATAACAGGTCTCTTAGGATTTTACTTGATCACTGAACTGCTAAGAGGAGATGCACCCATCATAGTAGATCATCTCACAGTGTTGCTGTTAATGTCTATAACATTCTCCTCTTTCTGCTCAATTCACTCAGCATCATGTCTTTCCAGACTTAAGAACATTTCCAAAAAAAGCACTCATCCAGGTACTTTGACAGTATTAATTAAGCTCTCTGATGGCCAACTCAAAACTCTGGTCCTATTTTTTTCAGAGTTCACACTCCACCCTCTGTTATCAGTTGCTTTTTCCACTGAATCTACCATCCATCCACCTTTCTTCCTCCACTATTAAGTAATAGCCCTTTTTGCCTAGACAAAGTTTTCTACTCATGAACTTAATTTTATCTCTCTCTTTCTCTTTTAGTTTCCTCCTCATTCTTTTCTCTCATCTTCAATATCTTTATCTACTGATTCCTTCCCTGATGCCTCTAAATATACTCATCTACCTTACCTTTATAAAATCTTTACCCTGTTGACCCAACAGGCTATTGTTTTAAATCTATATGCTTTCATAACCTAAATAATAAAGAAAATTATCTATATTTACTACCTTCATTTTCTCACCTTCCACCCCTTAAGTTCTTGAAATCTAACTTTCCAACCCTACCACTTGACTAAAACAGATCTATTAAAGTTCAACAATGATCTGTTGTCCAATATATCCAAACACCTTCTCTCAGTCCTCATTCTTGATAGTTCTTCAAATTTATACTGATGATAGACCTTTCATGAATATTCTCCTCTTTTGGATTTCTTAACTCTGTTCTCTTTTGACTGTTTTTTTAATATCTAGCCACTACTTTTCAGTCTTCTTTTCTATATTATCCTTCAACTATAAGTTAAATGTGGTTGACTCTTAGGGCACTATCCTAAGTATTTTTTTTCTCATTCTATATTTCATTTCATTAATTTCATTGACTCCCATGTGTTCAACTGCTTATATGACTAAGAGTCCTTTCCTAAACTATAGTCCTTTAACAATTGGATACTAGACTTCTCCATCTAATTATTCCATGGACATCTCTTACTTAACATATTCACTCCAAATCCTCCACTACTTAACAATTAAAGTGATCTTCTTAAAGCATAAGTTTGATGATATCACATCCTTCTATTCAATAAATTCCGATTGCTCCTTATTATCTCCAGGATCAAATATAAAATCATCTATCATATTTTTAAAACCCTTCATAAGTATTTTCATTTTGCATAACTTTCCCCTGCCCATAATCCACAATCAGGTGGCACTGATCTTCATATTATTCCTGTCACATCTTCCAATTATATATTTTTATTACCTCCATCCCATGGCACTCTATCCCTCCTCTCTGCTACTGGCTTACCCCTACTCAAGTCTCAAATAAATATCTTACCTTCTGCAAAGTCTTTCCCAGTACCCTTTAACAATATAGTATTGCCTTCCCCTAAGATTCCCCTCCAAATAGAATCAACTATATGGTCACAGAAGTCAGGAAGATATCAGTTCAAATTCCTAGCTATTAATCCCTGGGCAATTCATTTAAATTCTCTCAGTTTAAGTTTCCTCAACTGTAAAATAAGATAATGATAGCACCTATAATACAGAATTGTTGTGAAGATCAAATGAAATAAAAGCTTTGCAAACTTTAAAATGTTATATAAATTCTACTATTATTATTATTATTTTCAATTTATTAATTACTCTAATTAAAGGGTTGGATTAAATGGTCCCTAAGGTCTCTTTCAGTGAAAAAATTTTATGATTCAAAATAAAATTAAAGGCATGTCCAACTGTCCTTTGCTTCTTTATATCCCCTCCAATATGACAGATTTAGTGGGAATGTATTAAGTAATTCTTGCATTAGTGAATTTCTCAGGATAGAGTTTTACCAAAATTTTAAAATTTTCGTCATTTGTTGAGTTTAGTCACAAAGGGCAATAAATGAAATTTTATTCACTTTCAATGCACTCATAACAGTATGAAGGGGTGAAGTTAGAACAAAAAAAATTATTTTGGCCAATTGTTGGATACACAATGGAGAATTTATGGAAGGACATGATTGAAAATAATCCCAAAACAATTGAAAGGCATATCCACCTTGAGGAAAGCATAGATTCATTAATGCACTGAAATGTATTAAGGAAGATTAAATGCCTAATTCAGTTGCTCTATAAAATATAAAAAACAAATAAATCATAAATGTTTTAAATAATTTGAAAATGATTTTATATTAATAAGAAAATGTTTAAATAATTTCCGCTTGAAAATGCATGTAACAACTTACCAGGTATTGTCAGGCAGAACTGCTACTAGACCTGCTTAAATTAATAAATTGTTTACATGGAAATGAGTGTGACTAAGTTAATTTGAGAGACTGGAAACCATTTTGAGTTGAGTAGACTAAACATTCATCCTAACATTTTTGGTTACCTTTGTTTTACTTTATTAAAATTACTTTTCATCTATGATGAATAGATAAATTTCAAACCTGAATAATTAAAATTTATGGTAATACTTGTCTCTGCAACAAAAGACTTCAAGATATTAAATAGTTAGGTCACTAAATCTCAATGGTTTTCTTCACAAGACTAAAATATACAAACTCAAAAATCCTATGTGGTTATGACCATTATTCTTTCTGTACAATTTAGATATCTTGAAAATACTAAGTCACAAATAAAACATATGACTAGAGATGTGTCCCAAAACAAGTTAAAAATGGCTAATATTTCTAAAGGAGGGTCTGTTTACTACCTTCAGGGAAGCATTCATAATCCTTTGGATCAAATTTTCTAAGTGCTTATTTCTCAGGCAGTATTAAAAAGAACTTATTAGTGGTTAAGTCACATCTTAACCTTTTGCACAAAGTTAAAACTGCCAATCAAGCTAAGACTAGCTTATTAGATGAATAAGGTGCTTTACCTTCCATGTCAGTGAAGGTATTTGCCAAGATTTAGTTAATTGGAAAGAAAAATAAAAAGAATACATAGGACAGGAAGTAACTTCTAAAAAGAGGGTGATTTCTGCACAAAGTTGCGAGACAGTTGAGGGCTATCTGGTCTCTTTCCATTTTGGACATGGTTATTAATAAGGTTTTCCCTCTCACAAATATGTTCAGGAAAGGAGGCCTCAAAGAAAATAAATTCCTTCTCTCATTTCTGTTACCTTTTGGTAAAGATTTCATGTGAATTTGTATTTGGAGAAGCCTTTCTGTGTGAGCAAAGGAAAACATCTTTGGAAAACATGAGCAGCTCAGGCTCTAGTCCTCTTGGTAATGGGCACCCTTCAAGGGCTCAGGAATATTTATTGACTTTAGAACTGACTAACATGCAGGAGATTAAGGTAAGTTCCACTGCCAGGGAGCTCTTGATACTTTCCATACAACTGAACCATACTTATTTCTTGGTTTGCTGTCCAGGGAAGACAAAGAGTTAAGCAAAAAAATCACTTTATTCTCAATGGAGCATGTGGCATGATGCTTTCTGCACTGTTAAAATGATTATTGGACTTTCTACACTTCCAGCAACTAGGTTTTATAGAACTGGTGGTCAGGGACTGCTGTTGTTCAAGAACAGGCAGTTATTGCATAGGTTGGCATGGCTGGATCCATGATTTCATGGATGCAGTGAACTCCTATGATGGAAACTCCCCTTCACTCATGAAGATTAGCAGCTTGTCTATAATTTATGATCTGAAAGGGTTGCCTAGGACACTGGGAGGCTAAGAGACTTGACCAGCATGACATAGCAACCAGAATAACAAAAAAGTTCGCTCATTTATTTAGCTCTTTACACTTTGCAGAGTACCAAAAGTAAATGAGCTCTTTAATTCTCACAATAATCCTGTGATTTAGGTATATTGTCTACATTTGATGAATGTGGAAACTGACACAATGAAAAGTAAAGCAAAATGTCATGGGCCATACAAAGAGTCTGCTTCTGAAGCAAAAATAGATTTTCCTGACTCTAGTACCTGAGAACAGTCTACTAAAGCTTTTCTTACTCTTGGCAATATATAATCAATTGAATTTCATGGAGGGTCTATTTAATTGTCAGGCAATGTGGTGTAGCAGATGAGAAAATACCTCAGAATCGAGAAAAATCAGTATTCAAATCCTGATTTTAAGATATATATAGATATGTCTGTGTGTGTTTGTGTGTGTGTGTGTGTGTGTGTGTGTGTGTGTAAGTCAGTGTGACTCTGGATAAGTCATTTAACTTCTCAGTGCTCTAGGTAATTCTCTGAGAGCCTAAGTTTCATAGAAGTTCTGACCATTAGTAGAAATATTTTTTTTTCTCTTGGGACCTTCCTTTAGCAATGAAATCATAGGATCAGTCCCTATCTCTTTCTTTTCCCTACTTAATAATAATATACATGGCTTTACCATTGTTGGAACAGTCTTCATTTAATGGATTTCTTAGAATTGTGTTCATCTTAAGGATGAACAATGGTATTCAGAGATTTTCCCTTCTCCCTACTGGAATCTGCTCCATACTACAACAGAAAAAAAAGTGGTGGCATTATTTCCATACTCCTGAGAAGTAATATCACAGAATATGGAACTAATAAATGTTGACAGACTGTTGACAAGAGGGAAGGGCTGAACAGTTCCTTAGGGACATGAGGTCAGGCCTTTGGAAAGTCCAAGCAGACTTTCCTATTCACTCTTCATCACTGCCAGCTTCCTGATTATGGTATTTCCTAGCTTTATTTAGCATTATGAATACAAGGCTCTTACAAGAACTTTAGAAAGAATCTGGGAAAGCAAAATAATCTAGTATAACAACTGGTTTATACTTCTGCCTATGAAGCATGATGTTAGGTCCTGAGGTATATAAAAAATTTAGATAATACAGTGTACCTCCCCTCAAGGAGTTTCCACCTGAATAGGAAGTAACAACACTAATAGAACTAAGTACATAAATCTACCTGCCATTAATCTATAGTATTATTAGGAGCTTTGGCTCTCAAGCTTCATAAAAAAATGTTGAAATTTGAAGATCTTAGTAAGAGATCTTGGATAGACTTACATGAAATAATGCAGAGTGAAATGATCAGAACCAAGAGAATTTTGTATATTGTAACAGGAATATTGTTTTAAAAACAACTTTTAGTGACTAAGGCATTTTGATCATTAACAATAGCCAAATTAACTAAAAAGGATGTATGAAGGAAGATCTTATCTGCATCCAGAGAAAGAAATAAAAAAGGAGTATGTTATAGGATGATTTTAGATACAAACAGATTTGTGTCTAATGGGAGTCAACTCTAAGATGGGGAGGTAAGAAAAAAGGAGGAAAATTAAAGTTAAAAGGAATAGCAAATGGAATAAAATAGATTTTCAGTCTCATGTGCCAAAAAAAAGGCAAAGCAGGATTCACAATTGTAACATGGTTGATTCCTGCCCTAACTGGTGATCTATATAGCCAAGTACTAATAAATCTTTTGATGTCCAGGCCTTTTTCCTAAGGTGATCCTGGCATAGATTTGATGGATAGGGTGTGCTAGTTTATCCTAGAGAGATCAGAATTTTTGACACTTCCATAAGGGGAAGAGTATTGCTAATGGCAGTGCCCCCTCCAGGGTGTGTTCCTGGACTATACTCACAGTATGATACTGACCCTATTGACTCAAAAAAAGTGATCAAAGACCTTGAAATTCAACAAACCCAGAAGCTATGATTCAACAGTAGTTCCTAGTAGTCCCACTGTGATGCCCGCTTCTATTATTTGTGTGACATAAGAGCTACTTCATTACTGTATAACAAATACAACTGTTAGTATTCTTGTGTTCCCTAGCTTAACCTTCAACATTAGACTAGGATGCTATTCTTTGAATTCTTGATTGCAGTTTGGGAACCCAATGGCTCAGTTCTGATATCTCTGAACTAATTACCTTATTTGGTGTTTTAGTTCCTTTAATCCCCTAGTTGTAAACAATAGCCTCTGAACCTTGGCACTGGTTCACTGACCCCCTACCCCAGACTCTGACTCCTTTTCATGATATTTTTCTGAATTCCCAAGGCATTCATCTCTTTTTACAAGCAATGAATGGGTTAAGAACAAATGTCTCCTGCAACATTTCAGAGAAGACAAATGGTTTTGCTGAGAGGATCTTGGAAATAATTTGCTGTTACGCATTATCTTGTTCTGGTTTTGGTTCATATTTATTTCCAGGTATAACTCCAACTTCAGAGAGCTTTCCAACTACAGCTTCTGACATGAGCACTTTGGATTCACAACTTGAGGATGCCCACACAAATTAGGTTTCACATTTGATTAAGTACATACGATTTCATTTATTAGCAAATAATAACTGAGTCCATATTACAGGCACCAAAGAGAGATCTAGACGTTTGTGCTCCTCATTGAGCATATCTAACAGGAAGCACTTAATAATTACAGAACAACAGTATGTGCTAAGAACCAAATAAGAGACATAGAGAATAGTGTTTGAAAAGTTTAGATGAGTTTTCTTTGGACTAGGGAGACAGGAAGTCTTCATGAACTAGGTAGAATTAAATTTATTTCTTAAGGGATGATTATGTTTGGATAGGCAGAAAGGGGGAAGGGGAGGGGGAGAATTCCAGGTGGAGGAAATATCATATCACAGAGGCTAGAAAACTCAAATGTGTTCCAGTGACAATATGTAAAGAGGGTAATTTGATTGAAGCAGAGAGTTCATATTGGGGTCTGAATACAGAGGATCTTGAAGTTTAGGCATCATCTCATACATATTCAATTTGTATAAATAAAGCAAAAAATATTCTTTTCTTTAATAGATGAAGTTTTAGGATTTAGAGGGAATTTTTTCTTTGTACTTTTCTTCTTTCTTTCCTTTTTTCTAACCTTTTCTTTTTGTATCCTTTCTTCAAAATTTCTCTTTTTTCCTTATTTCTTCTTTTCTCCTCCCCCCACATTTTCTTATTTCTTTCTTTTATTTTTTCTTTAATCTCTTTCATCTTTCTTTTTCTTTCTGTTTTCTTCTAGTCTTCCTTCTATCTCTTCTTTGCTCTTTCCCTTTTCTTTTCCTATTCCATCTTACTCTCTTTTTCTTCCTTTCTTCTCACTCTTTTTCTTCCATTTTGCCTTCCACTTTCTTTTTTCTTTAATTTCTTCCATCTTCCTTTTTCTCCTTCCTTTCTTCTTTTCATCTTTCTTTATTCTTTTTATTTTCTTCCTTTCTTTCTTATTCCATCCTTGCCTCCCTCCTTTACTTCCTTCCTTCTTTGCTTCTTTGTTTTTGGCTTGATAATTGAAATAATTGCTGCACTTTAACATTTACTTTCTTGTTGTGGACAAAGATGTAGTTTGTTACATTTTGATTCTCACCCCAAGACAAGTCAAGTGTTGATGATTATATCAAATAGATTGGATTTCTTGTATTTCTTCTTTTTTGTCTTTCCTTTCCAGTGAAAGGTATAGAAAGTCTTGAAGATTTGAATTTTTTCCCCTGCTTTATTAAAATTCAATTTTGAATCAAGTACATGAATTTTAATACAGCTTCTAAGAATAAAAATAGTATTCCTTTTTATAGTACTTTAAATTTTACAAAAATTCTTTTTAACACAATATCTTGTGAGATAGGTAGTACAGACATTGTCATCCCCATTTTAAATAAAAGAGGCAATCATTCAACAAGGAAGAACTATATTTCAAAAAATGAATGAATCTAAAGCAGGAGTACTCTTTGAGAAAAAAAAATACATAGAGATTCTAATGCCTGTAAAGTATATAGAAGAATAATTTGTTAAATATTTATTATGTGTCAATTATTTCACTTGCAAGTAGAAAAATCAGAACAGTTCATATTACCTCTAATTGGGATAGATAAAAAAGTTAAGCATGTTTGGTAGATGGAAAAGTGAAGTCTAAAGCCCATCAGCAGAGATGACAAAACCCAGAAAAGTTTAGGATATCTACGAATCAGATGGCATTGACTGTTACAGTACAAACTCCTGGTGGGTAGAAAAGCAAGGGGAAAATGATACTACTGTAGAATGTTAGGTAACAGTAGCAGTAAAGATGGTAAGACTTAGGATCCTCCATTTTACTAGAAGAGATATGGTTGCTGACTCACCTAAGTGGTACAAGTCATTCTTCCTTCCTGGAAGATCTAGTGATATTTGATTAATCCTTAGCATAAGGGGAATCCAGAGCAAGGAAAGAAAATGGGACAGAGTATACTAACTTGTGACTCATCTCTCCTGAATAATGCAGTAAGGATTTAGTGGTAGATAAAAGAGATAAAGAAAATAGATAAGTGAATTATTGGACTTTAGAGAAACTTGGAAATAATTACATGAACTGTTACTGATTGAAGGGAACAGAATCAAAAAATCATTGTACACATTAACTTCAACATTGTGAATTGATCAACTCACAATGATGGATGCAGCTCCTTTCAGCAATTCAGAGAGCTAGGACAACCCTGAAAACCCATTATGGATAATGACATCTACATCTGGGCGGGGAGGGGGAGAACAAAAAAACAAAAAAACAAAAAGTGTACAGAATTTGATTGGATGTTATATTCACTTTTTTAAAAAAAACTGCTTTTATGCTTTACTTTCCTACCCCATGGTTTTCCTTCTTTTCCCTTAGTCCTAATTACTCATGTATAAAATGATCAATGTGTAAGCATCTTAAAACACAAATGTACATGCACTACTTTTTGTTAGGGACTGTTGCGTGTGGGAATACTGTAAATTATCATCACTTGGTGTCTTTGAGCATCAGAACTTTGTTTTACTAAGTAACAAGGGAGTGGGAGTGGATTAGGTTCTGGGAAGGATATTTAAGCACTGGTATTTTGGTAAATAAAGGGAGCACTTGGAGATCTTGATGGAGAACTTGTCTCCTTTGTCATCCTTGTCTCCCCCCTCCAATGCTTGCCTGGGGAAGATTGAGGGAGTCCAAAAGTGGGACTCAACATAAGAGTCCAGGAAAGTGACTAAACAAAAAAGGGGATAGAAAAATAGAAGGTGAAAATGACGCGGAAGCAGATGACTTAGTATATAGTCATAGTATATAGCAGATGGCAGATATATAAGTCAAACCAAGTTAAGACTTTTCCAGGAATACAGCCTGAATAAGACTCTATCCATTTCATGATTCTACCCATTTCATGATTCTTGGTGCGATTGTCTCCAAAACTGGGGATAAAAAGTCAGGTGAAATTAATTACCATTAAAAACTTAATAGGATACATACAAATGAGGAAACTGAGACAGAGGGAGGTTAAGCAACTTATCCAAAGTTATTCAACTTATTACCGAATTACAGAGTAGGATTTTAAACACCTTTGCACTGTCCTCCAAGAAGAAGAAATTGAGTAATGTCAAAGAAGTCCCTGAGCTCTGTAGATCTCAGTTTCTTCCTCTTTACAATGAGAATATTGATGATCCTTAAGGTACTCTGTTTCCTACAATTTTATGACTACATGTGATTCCATTAGGTACTAGTGAGTCATTTGGAAAGTTTATCCTTTCGCAAATAATTCCACAGTTTTTCACAATCTTCACAATTCTTCACAAGCAATTAGAACATGGTTCCGGTGAAGATTTCAAGAACTGTGGGGTGAGATTAAATGTTGACTTTGGGTTCTTAGTTTCTAAAAGGAATGACACAATATATGCTTAATACTGTAAAATACCATTATGATAACATTTGTAGAACTGGCAGAAAGAACCAAAAAGGTCATCTAATCCAGTGGTATCAAACTCAAATAGAAACAGGGACTATTAATCCACTATGAGCTATACATTGGCATAATTTCTCAATATAATGTAATCTGTGTTTTTATATATTTTCTTTTTATTATTATATCAATTACATTTAATCTAGTTCAGGCTATTTATTTCTGAAACCTCTGATCTACTATATCTCCCTTGTTTTTTTTTTTTTTTTTTTTTCTGAGCAATGTCAGGTCAAGAAAATTTACAACTTGTGCAAATACATAAAATTAGTTCATGTCTTCTCTTTCCAAGTCCAATGTTCTTTTCATCATTATACTATACCCAGTACCATACAGTCATAGGCAGCAAATATGTTTGTGTTTTTAATTAATATGATTGGGTATAATTTAACCCTCACAGAATATAAGCTCCTTAAGGGCAAGGACTGTTTCATTTTTGTCTTTGCTTTCCCATCACCTAGCACATCATCTGACACTTCATAAATGCTTGTTGATTGATTCAGCAGAGGTTCCTAAGTTTTCAACTCTTCATTCATTAATCACTCTTATGACAGTAATATTGCCACAATAAACCTGATTTTCCCAAGTGCTTCAGTTCCTATTTATAAGTGAGAAGTTTTTGGAAACTTCATTCACCAATGTAATGCTCTATTTGAGTTTATCTTTGATGTGATATGGTGCAAAGAGAGTGGCAGGACTTAATCTTTCAAAAGATGGGTTCATACTCTATCCCAGATATTTTTTTCTGTATGAGTACAAATGGTTCATGTAAAGTCTCACACTTTCCATCGCCTTATCAGTGAGATAGACATAATAATAAACCACTTAAATCACAAGGTTTTTGTAGGTGAAGTGTTCTGTAAACCCTTAAAGTGTGTAAATGGGATACATTATGGTCTTGTGAGGCAAGGTGGAGCCCTGGATAGGGAGCCAAATGAGGAGGTAGAAATACCTGCGTTCAAGTCCCACCTCCAACATGTAAATCTTGCCATGAGTCTCTGGTCAAGTCACTTAACTTCTCAGAACCCTAGGCAGCTCTCTAAGAACTGCAAGTTTTAGAGAAGACTTGCATAATTAGAGGGAGATTCCTCAGGAATTTCCCATACCAATAAAATCATAGATCTGATCCCTTTTCTAGTATTGCCTTAAGTTCAAATAGTGCCTTTAATTTTTCAAAGTACTTTCAGATCTGTTATTTTAAGCAATGTAAATCACTAGAAAAAGCATGGACTTTAGAGTCAGAGCTTTGGATCTATTTATTGTCATAACAATTACTACTTATTTACCTAGGACAGGTCCCTTAATCTCCCTGGGCCTCATCTATAAAATCAGGAGGTTGAGTAGACTCCAGAGCAGAAATGCTCATTTAAGTGGAGGGGAAAGGATTCTACTACCTATGAGGCATGTTGCACAAATGAAAAAAATCACCTTTTAGTCCCCTCCAACTCTAGAACTGTGATCTACTGAACTTATTTCAACCCTACAACAAGGGTTGTTGTACCCTAGTCCTATAGGGTAAATATTGAGGTATGACTATCCCTATTTGGCAGAAGAGGAAGTGGAGCTAGTCCCAGAAAAATTGTGATCTGATGAAAGTTATGTGACAGCTTAGTGATAGAACCAAGACTCTAGCACTCAGGTCTCCTGACTCCCAAGGCCTGCATTTAGAAAATAATATTAACAGTTGATATTCATATATGAATTTACAAAGTGCTTCAAG
This sequence comes from Macrotis lagotis, assembly GCF_037893015.1. Taxonomy (NCBI): domain Eukaryota; kingdom Metazoa; phylum Chordata; class Mammalia; order Peramelemorphia; family Peramelidae; genus Macrotis; species Macrotis lagotis. Next base: position 298,956,593 of record NC_133666.1, read on the forward strand.
TTCATCAGTTCATTTGATCCTCTTGACCAATACTATTATTATTATCAGGAAGTCTTTTCAAAGAAGATAAAGGACCTATTCAGAGTCATCTCATAAGTGACAGAGTTAGGATTCAGATCCAGTTCTCCCGTATGCAAATCCAGTATTATTTCTGCTACATGCCAACCTATTCTCACCACAGCCACATTCTTTGTCAGTGAAAGCTATTTGAATTAACAACACCCCAGGGACTTGAGTGAAAGTCATATTTGATAGAGCCTTTGTTACTAACTCAGACACTAAAAGAAAGAATCCTTTTGCTAAAGAATATAAACTCCTTAAAGACAGGGCCTGTTTCTTTATGTTGCTATCCCCCAGTATGATGCCATTCACATAGTAGGAACTTAATAAATAAATGTTTGTTTTGTTGCATTGAATTGAACATTGTATAAATTATCCAGATTCATACTATAGGTGAAGTCAGAGGAAGGAATTCTATTTGGACTGGCAAGTAAATGAACTTTCAAGTAGACTAATCATCTTTTCATCACATTAAGTGCCTTCCCATAGACAGTATAATGCTTACTAGTCCTTGTCATAGTTTTGTGAAAGTATACACCAAAATCCTTCCTAAGGTTGGAAGACCTAGTTATTGAGCATTTCTTTGCAAGAAATGGCTGCTATAGGCTAGGAAAATGTTTATTTTGCTAGGCAAGAAAAGAGTTACTGAGAAGAATACTTTGATAGCTAATGGAGGAAAGTCAATGGTATGGACCAAAATAGATGGTACATGGGATATTTACTATATTTATTATCCAGAGAGGAATACAGATTATATATTTCATGAGCCAGATGGGAACAGTTATTTAATCTACAATAACTACTGCATAAAATGGTTCTATTGAATCTCTAGCAAGACGTGTTCTCCGGCACAGTTGCCAGCTCGATGGGAATAAAACAAGCAAGTTATGGAATGGTTAAAGAATAGGTAAGTGTGTGTATAGATATTTTACTAAAGCTTAATTAAAACTTGAGATTCTACATCATTTTCAAAAGTTTGTTGCACAGAAAAATAGGACAAAAAAGAGTGCTATGAAAAGAGCCTGGGAGCTATATGAATTTTGAAGGACCCTTAAAACCCACAGATTTCCTTTTGATATAAAAATCAGAATTGCTTGCTGCCTCCCCAATCTTCCAGCAGTATTGGTACCTACTTGAAATGAGCAACTGCGAAAGAAAACAGCTGGTGGAAAGCTATTACCGCAAAGCAGAGTGTAGTATGCAAGGCCGTAATTAGTTTAACATCATTATTCAGTCCACTGCTGGAGAAAAAACCTCAGGTTGATGGCATGGAATATTCCCAGTGAGCAAGAGACAATTCCATTGAAATCCTGCCCAAAGAGCCAAGTCTAAGAACCACCAACATAATATTGGGGGTGATCCTGCTGGTTTACCTTACTATGGTGGAAATAAGATGAGATCCTATAAATGAATACAAAATATTTTCTGGTTACCTGGCAGTGGTGTATGCCCTAGAACAGCTCACAATAATCTCTTCTTGTTGTTTAGTTTGGAAAATTAAAAGGAAATTTCATGAATGATCTGCTGAGTTGCTCCAAGCCTACCAAGGGAAATAGTGGCAGAAGTGATTAAGATCCCACCTAAGGTAGAGGCTGTAACAACTGCTATAGGCACCAACTGGGAACAGCGGGAGGAAGGCATAGGGTGTTTACTGAAGTGAATGAAGGAAGAAGAGGATGTGGAAAATGACCACCTGTACAGGAGACTGAAATGAGCGGGTAAACTTAAGAGTGTTTGAGGCATGATAAGGAAAAGACTTTACCTTTATACATTGCTATTCTGTCCACATGGAAGTCAAATAGGAAATTATCCCTGCTTGTCATGAAATACAGACCTCCCTGGGCTGTCCTGGTACCACCCTCTATGCCAGCAGATCTTAAATGCTCACTGTTGGAGTCACTTCTTCAGATGACACAACAGAAGCTATTAAAAGAGTAGATCCTTAGAGCTAAGGTACCCCTGTGATCTGAAATGGAATACAGAATCCTTTTTGTCTGAGATTTTTTTTTTAAGAGCTATACATTAGCATAAAATAATCTCAGTTTAGGTCAGTTTCAGAATCATGGAACTAGGCCCCAAAGTTATGGAAAACAGATTAAATTTCATTTAAGAGAAATGTAATATCACATAGTTTGTGAATAATAGAAACAACAGGGCTATCTTTTGTCAGGCCTTCCTGAGGTAGATAAGTTATGCTTCCTATCTGAACCTCAGTATCCTCATTTGTAAAATGAGGATACTTAGAATACTTGCCTCACAAGGTTGTGATGAAGATAAAATAGAAGGCTCTATGTAAAGTGATTGAACAGCTTTTAAGTTGCTAGATTAAAATTATCCATTATTTTTCTTACTACTATAATACAAAAATAAAGATGGGCATAAACATTGGTCTACTGTTCCTCTAAATTTAAAGTTTATCAAGTCAACTAAGTATAACTTATTGGAGCTAGAAGCAGCTAGTAATGTAGTGAATAGTGTGCTTGACCTGGAGAGAGGAAGACCTGCCTTCCTCATCACTTAATAGCTCTGACTCTGGGCAAGTCATAACCTCTTTAGACCTGTTTCCTCAACTGTAAAATGGGGATAATAACAGTACCTACCTGGCAGGGTTGTTTTAAGGATGAAATGAGATGATATTTATAAAACACTCAACCTAGGCCTTGTCACATAGTAGGTACTATATAATACTTATTCCTTTCCCTTCCTTGTTACCCTTCTGTTAAAGACTTCTTTCTGACACAAAGGCTGGGATATGAAGTGAAGAATATTTCTCCAGTTCATTTCCTCAATCCAGATGATCTGGGAGCTTCAACATTGCAAGAACCCCAGAGAATAGTTACTAAACCCCTATGCAAGCATGCAAGCCTTCCAGTTTCAAAACAGTAATAGTATACTCAGGGGATAAAGAATAAATCAGTGGGACTCAAGTTAGGAAATGTGAAACATGTTTGTGTGTGTGTGTGTGTGTGTGTGTGTGTGTGTGAGAGAGAGGGAGAGAGAGAGAGAGAGAGAGAGAGAGAGAGAGAGAGAGAGAGAGAGAATGAGAATAAAGAACTGGAAACAATTGTAAACCACCATTTACTGGGAAACCAAACTACAGTTTGGTTGAACAATGTAAAGGTAGACTTTAAGGCCATATGACCAACAAAATGAAGGATGAGATATTTTCTTTGATCTTCATAACCTCTCAAACCTTTCCAAAATTGAAATTATGAAACAAAAATAAAGTAACTTCTGCTGGTTCCACAGAGTAGGACATCTAGCTGACATAAAACATGGACAGAAAGAAAGAAAGAAAGAAAGAAAGAAAGAAAGAAAGAAAGAAAGAAAGAAAGAAAGAAAGAAAGAAAGAAAGAAAGAAAGAAAGAAAACACACACCCTGACTCTTCTGCTTCTTTAAAGTGCCACAGAGATTCCAGTTCCAACTGCAGAAATTTCCTGTGGCCTCAGTAGTCAGCACTACAGTAGTGGTTTATAAGATTCTCTACTGGAATGCAGAAGAATAGAGAGAATAGAAAAAGGTAAGTTGTATGGGCTTGTATAGGTTCAGTCCCACCAACCTAATTCATTTCCTCCCTTAGGGATGCATACTCCAAACAAAGGAAATCAACCCTGGCTATAATAGCAACAGAGTAGCAGTGCTCAGACCTATTGTGCCACAGAACTAAGGAAAAGAGAAAATTGGGAAGAAAACTTGGGGAGGGGGAAGTAGAGAAGAGTGTTCTGTGAAGCTGTGCAGCATTCCACTAAGCCTGAGGAAAAGAGTCTAGCATCCATCTAGGGCAGTTTCATCACTCCAAGTCACTTCGTAGAGACCCAGAAGGGGGGGGATAAATCATGAATCCTGCAGTATAGGAGGAGATGCTTCTCATCCCTCCAGTAAGTTTACCATCAGAGGGAAAGGAGTCAGAATATGAGCAATGGATAAAAATAATGGGGAAAAGATTAAAATTGCCAAAGAGCTCAAGAGGAAGAAACTCAAACTTGAGCTTAAGCAAATAAGCAGAAGAAAATATTAACAGCAGGAGGAAACATGACTTCTGGATCTAGTAAATAAGTTCTTGTCTCTATGATAATTACTACAAAGGAAATTACTCAATATTTATTAAGACAGAGAATTTTCAACATGCAGTTCCTAAGTGGTTTAAAAAAGAAATAATAATTATGAGGGAAATATTTATAGCCTGCAAAGCAAAAATATTTAAAAGAATAGCAAAAGTTGGATTTAAAGTGGTAGATCTCAATAAAGATATGAAAAAGAAGACAACTAACTGGGAATTACAGAGTAGAGAAGTACAAAATAATCTAGAAAAAGAGAAGCAAAAAGCAAAAACATCGATATAAAATATGTTTTCATTTCAAGCAAAGTATGTCTTTTTTAAAAGTTAATCATTTTATTGCCCGAATTTATATTTGTGTTCTTTTTTATTTTTTATTTATTCTTATTTTTGTACAAATGATGCTCTTTTTTATACATTATTAAAATATACTTGTTTAAAAGTAAACATAATACCCCCACCTCCCAAAAAAACATAGACCTTCATGAGCAACAAAGAAAAGGAAAGGAAAAAAATTAAAATTAAAAGCAGCCAGGTGGCACAGTGGATGGAGCACTAGCCTGGGAGCCAGGAGCATCTGAGCCCAAATCTGGCCCTAAACACCCAACAATCACCCAGCTGTGTGACCCTGGGCAAACCACCTCAACCCCATTGCCCTGCAAAAACCAAAATAAAATAAAATATAATAATAATAACAATAATAATAATGATAATGGGGTAGGAGGTAGCACAGCGGACAGAGCACTGGCCCTGGAGCCAGGAGTACCTGGGTTCAAATTCAGCCTCAGACACCCAATAATCACCCAGCTATGTAGCCCTAGGCAAGCCACCCAACCCCATTTGCCCTGCAACCTCCTCCAATATCAATAATAACAACAACAATAATAATAATGATAATAATAATAATAATAATAATCTCTGTTCCAACACTTCCAGCTCTGTCATGGGTGGATCACATTCCTTATGATAAGTCCATCATAAAATCCATCCATATTTTTCCACCACTGCCATTGCTGATCACAACTCCCTCCATTCGTACTACCCTACTACCATATACTATTTTCTTTCTCCTTTCACTCTGTCCTTCTTCTTAAATGTGCTGTAGGGTAGCTGAGTGGCACAGCAGACAGATCACCAGCCCTGGGGCCAAGAGCACCCGAGCCTAAATACCACCCCTTAGGCCCAGCAACCACCCAACCCTGTGGTCCCAGACAAGCCAACCAATCCCAGCCCCTTGCAAGAAGTTAAAAAGAAAATGTGTTATGTCTGACCATTCTCCCCCATGGTCCACCCTCTCCTCCATCATTCACATTCCCCCCCTTCCCCTTTTCCCCCTTCTCTCCTTCTTACTCTAGATGTCTATACCCCATTGAGTATATATGCTGTTTCCTCTCCTAGTCACCTCTGATGAGAGAGAAGGTTCCCTCATTCCCCCTTTCCTCCCCCCCTACCATATCATTGCAATAGCTCCTTGTAATAAAAAAAAACTTATTATATGAAATATCTTAGCCTATTCCACCTCTCCTTTCTCTTACTCCCATTACATTTCCTTTTTAGCCATTGACTCCATTTTTATACTATATTATATCTTCAAATTCAACTCTCTCCTCTACTTCAAGTATAAAAGCTCCTTCTACATGCTCTATTAAATGAGCAGTTTCACATGAGTATTATCAGTATCATTTTTCTATGCAGAAACACATCATCACTAAATCCCTCATATTTTACCCTTCTCCACTATGATTCACCTGAGTCCTGTATTTGAAGATCAAACTTTCTGTTCAGCTCTGGCCATTTCAACAGGAACATTTGAAATTTCCCTGGTTCATTGAAAGTCCATCTTTTTCCTTGGAAGAGTTTTGCTGGGTAGTTTATTCTATGTTGCATTCCGAGCTCTTTTGCCTTCTGGAATATTATATTCCAAGTCCTATGAGCTTTTAATGTAGTTGCTCCTAAGTCCTGTGTGATCCTGACTACAGCTCCACAGTATTTGAATTGTGTTCTTCTGGCTGCTTGTAATATTTTCTCTTTGACTTGGGAGTTCTGGACCTTGGCTATAATATTCCTGGGGTTTGGGTTTTTTTTTTTGGATCTCTTCCTGGGGAAGATCAGTGAATTCTCTCAATTTCTATTTTTGCCCTCTGCTTCTAGGATATCTGGGCAATTTTCCTGTAGGAATTCTTTAAAAATGATGTCAAGGCTCTTTTCCTGATCATGACTTTCAGGTATCCCCATAATTTTTAAATTATCTTTCCTGAATCTGTTTTCCAGATCAGTTGTTTTGTCAATGAGATGTTTCACATTTTCTTCTGATTTTTCATTCTTTTGATTTTGAAGTATTGTACCATGATTTCTCATAAAGTCTGCAGCTTCCCTTAGTTCCATTCTATTTCTGAAAGATTTGTTTTCCTCAGAGAGCTTTCTTATCTCTTTTTCCATCTGGCCAATTCTTCTTTTTAAAGCATTCTTCTCCTCAATAACTCTTGGAACTGTTTTATCCATTTGATCTATGCTGGTTTTTAACATGTTATTTTCTTCAGCATTTTTTTTGGATCTCCTTGACTAAGCTGCTGACTTCTTTGTCATGTTTTTCCTGCATCTCTCTCATTTCTTTTCCCAATTTTTCTATCTCCCTCACTTGATTTTCAAAGACTTTTTTGAGCTATGTCATAGCCTGAGCCCATTTTTCTTGCAGTCTTTAGATGCAGAAGTCTTTACTTCCTCATCTTCAGATTGAGTATTTTGATCCTTCTTGGGATCAAAGACAATGTATTTCTCAATGGTGTTTCTCTTTTTTCCCTGTTTACTAATTTTCCCAGCCTGTTCCTGGTCTTGTGGTGCTTCCTGAGCTTTTGAGTATTATTGGGACACACACCCCCACACAAGGATCTCTGTGTGTAAGGCTCTGTCTTCCCTACTGGTATGTGAATGATCACAAGTATACCCCTCTGCCACGGGGTTGCTGTTCTATAGGAGGCTTAGACTCTGATCAGGATCTGAATGTGGTCAGAGCCCCAGAGTCCTCTTCCAGCTGCAGAGGACAGACCTTGGAATTCTCTCTCCACTCCCCTATCAAGGCTGAGTTGCCTGGGGGCTCCTGGGGTTCTTAGATCTGGGCTGCTAGGGCCATGCTGCTCACTGAGTGTCCTGAGGGCTGGGTTTTGCCTGGCTATGGCAGAGGCCCCCCTGCTGATCTTCCAAGTTGTGCCCAGTGCTCCCCAAGGTATAGATCAGGAAACTGCCCCCGCTGCCATGAGCTGCAGCTCCCAGGTGCTCTGGGGCTGCCTCCAGGAGGCTGAAGTTCCTTCACTCTGACAGCTGACCCTCTAACCCCAGGGAGCTGAGACTTTCTGCTATTTTCAGGTTACCTTGGGCTGAAGAACCACATCACTGGATCCCTCTGTGGGTTCTCTTTCTTGAAAATTTTGTTAGAGTTCTTATTTTATAAGTTTTGAAATATTAGAAGGAAAGAACACCTAAGAGAGGATCTTCTCCTATTGCCATCTTGGCTCTGCCCCCAATATATCAAGCATTATTGATCTTGATAACAAAATATATGTAAATACAGAGTAAAAATTATTGATCTTCCAGAAAATCACAAGTGAAAAAATAAAAATAAAAATGTGAATACTATAATGTACAAATAAAATAAGAAAACTACCCCAAACTTCTAAATGCAGCAAATTAAATGTCAATTGGAAAAATTCATAGACTTCCTTAAAGAAAACACTTGAGGCTGAAAATACCAAAGCATATAGACATCAAATTTATTGGTTCAATTAAGAAACAGTAAATTTTGCAAGTGATCAGAAAAAAAAGATTTTCAAATACAAAGGGAAGAAATTCAAATAAGACAAAACTATTCTGTAACCATCAGAAAATTTAGAAAAAAAACTGGAATAATATTTCCCAAAAAGCAAAAGATTTCAGAATGTAAACCACAGCTACATTCAAATAAAAGAGACATTTGGATCATTCTTGGAAAGAAAACCAGGTCTGAAGAGATTATTTACTTCTTAAATTTCTCAGAGAGTAGAAATGCAAGAGGGTTAAATGAATACAACAGCCAAGGATAGCAGCTATAACAGAATGATAACAGAGACAAGAGACTTTTTTTTTATAAATGTGCTCAGGGAAACTAGATTAAAGACAGAATTTAGGTGGAAGTCATGGTGGAAAGGCAGGTCTGGGGAATTATGAACAAAACCTCAAGATATCCTGCCTGTGAGTGGAAGTGAGTCAATGTTGTTATTTTGATTGAACTACATTACAAAATATAAAGCTGAATGGAAAGTGAATAGGATGAAGAGAATTGGGGATGGACGTATTCTAAATTGAGAGCTAGCAAGGAGAGGAAGATGATCACTGTGGTCCCTCAAGAAGAAGGCAAGGGTTGAAAAGTAAGGAAAAAGGAAGGTGATTTTATTTTGGTAATGGGAGGTTATTCCACTAATAAATGTTCCTATTGGCAAAGAGATATTCTGTGAAGGAGGTTAGGAACCATGTGTTGAATGCTATCTGCAAGAATTTGGAACTTCAAAATACTACTCATACTACATCAAGGGTTGAGGAAAAGTTGAGATTCATGGGTTTACCCAGTACATGAAGGAGTGGAAAGACATGGACCCAGGGAGGCTATTTTAAGGCAAATGGGGAAGAAAAGTGACCAGAAGACAGTAGAATTCAGTGGAAATATAATAATCTGGGAGAAAGGGGCAAGACTTCTGCCATGGAGTAGTGTCCTTTCTGTAATCTGAAAGAATTGGCAGTTTGGGGAGTGAGACACAATGGGGGAAAAAAGACTCCAAAGATAAGTGCTACAAGCCAATATTAGAAACTGCTTAAAGGGAGAAGCCAGAATAGATATCGAAGAAGTTTTGATTCCATGAAGAATAGGGAGACTAAAGAAAGAACTAAATGATTCATGAAGCAGAAAAGAACTATCTAAAGAAGGGAGAAAGAGAATTAATTATAAGAGAGTGAGTGAGAGAAATGCTTTCTTGAGAGGGGAAGAATTTTTTTTTTTTGAATAATGAACAGGACAAGTGGAAAGGGAGGAGAGGAAGAGAGGAACTACTTGACTAACAGTTTTAAAAAGGAAAGGATGAAACAAATAAGCAAATAAAAGCAGGGAAGAAAAATAAATTAATAAGGGGCGGCTAGGATAGTGGATAGAGCACCAGCCCTGGAGTCAGGAGAACCTGAGTTCAAATATGGCCTCAGACACTTAATAATTACCAAGCTGTGTGGCCTTGGGCAAGCCACTTAACCCCATTAGCCTTGCAAAAACCTAAATAAAATAAAATAAATAAAATAAAAATTAATAAGCAAAAGTCAAAATGAATAGAGGTAATAAAGGGGAAGGAAAAGTTTAGGTGACAGGAAACGAGGCAGAGGGAATAGAGACACATTTTTTAAAAAGATTAAAGTAACTAAAAATTAATAATGTTTTTCAGCAGAAAAGGGAAAAAAAACTTAAAAATTAGAGACAAACAGAAGAAAATATAAACCTAACTCCCATAACTTTGAGTGTGAATAGATTCATAATTCAATAAAATTAAAAAAGAATGACATACTGGTTAAGAAAATAAACTCTTATATATTGCTAACACAAGCCATATTTTAAAAAGTAATGTAATACCCAAAATAAAACAAAGGGAGTAGAGAAAATACTTACTGTGCATCAAATGCATCTTAAAAATCAAGAGTTGCAACCATTCTTTCTGATAAAGTAAAAACAAACATCAAAATCAAGAAGGGTTAAACAAGAAGAGAATCAGATAAAGAAGGAAACAACATTATGTTTAAAAAAACAATAAACAACAAAACACTATTAGTAAAAAATAATAATAATAATCTCAATGTTTAGCCAAATGTCAAATTTATAAAAGAAACATTAACAATGGAAAACTAAAATGATTGAGCATGAATCATATGAAGGAAAATAAGACAGCACCCCTAATCTATCCCTTTTATGCAGATGGGAGGTCCACAAGTGTAACATATTGTATATTACACATGTATGTATATAGATAGATAGATAGATAGATAGATAGATAGATAGATAGATAGATAGATGGGGGGGTAAATAGATAGATACAGAGATAGATACAGAAATAGAGATAGAGATATATAGATATATTTACTTTTTAGTATAGTGATATTTTTCTTCTATTTTGTTTTTTAAAAGTACCATTTAGGGGTGGGTAGGTGGTACAGTGGATAGAGCACCAGCCATGGAGTCAGGAATACCTGAGTTCAAATCTGGCCTCAGACACTTAATAATTACCTAGCTGTGTGAACTTGGGCAAATCACTTAACCTCATTTGCCTTGAAACCCCCCCCCCCCGAAAAAAAAATAGGTACCATTTGTTATATTAGATAGTTCTTTGAAAGGAGGTCAGTTTTTGATGTCTAGTAAAAAAATGAACAAAAAATATGGAATTGAACAAATTGCTGGAGAAACTAAAATTAAAAGTTCTAAATGGTATTACAAAAGAATATACCTATTTCTCACCACCACTTGGAACATTTATAAAACCTAACTTTATATTAGGGCACATATATATTGCAAACAAATGCAAAAAAAAAAAAAAAAGAAATTACAACCATGTCCTTACTTTTAAATAAAGTCATTCATTCAGAGACTATAAATAGAAGAGAAAAATCCAAATGGAGATTTAGCAATTAATTCTTAAATATGAATTATGTACAAAAGACAAATCATGGAAACAATTATGTGAAAGAAAATGATAATGAAGTTTTTTCCTTCATCACTTTCAGATTTTGACATTTGCCATAGGAACTATTACAATTCACTATGTTATGCCCTAGAGTCTGAAACACAGAGTTTTCTGGAGGTGATCTGTGGATTCTTTCAAGTAGTGCTTTGTTTTCCGCATTTAGAATTCTGGGAATTACTGTTGTATTATATCATACATTAAAACATTCAAGTTTTTTTTTTTAATTTACCCTATGCTCCTGAAAGATCTATGCTGAAGTTGTTTCTTTACAGATTATCTACAAGAGCAATTGATTTTTCATTGTATAAAGACTGGGTGACTGATTCTTGCCCTTTGTTATCAAAGAAGACCAAAATGACATCACTGTTTGAGACAAATCACAATGTATCCGACTATGGCTGACCAAACTAGTATGAGCTCAGAATGCTGTACCACAGGTCAGGAATAAATAGCCCATATGAACCCTGGAGTGGGTACTGTAAACTTACATATGACACATTTCCTCTGAGCTGCTTCAATTCTGCCTTCCTCCTTGAGTGTGGCATCCTCATTAAGGAAGGCAAGACATTTTGGGCAGTCTTGTGCCAATGTCTCCTATGCTGGACAGTCAACTGCTGTACAGTAAAGTTCTTAAGAGAGACATTCAGGTTGTCCCAGTATTGCTTCTTCAGATTCCCTTGTGAGTGCTTCCCCTATGTGGGTTCTCCATAAAATAGTCTTTTTTGCAAGCATACATCTGGCATCCTAACAACATGCCCAGTCCATCGTAGTTGTACTCTCTCTACTACTCTCTGTAGTAATGTTGGAATGCTAGGTAGTTTAGTTCCAGAAAGAATCACAGTGTCTGGTATCTTCTCCTGCCAGGTGATCTTCAGAATCTTCCTAAGACAATTGAAATGGAAGCAATTCAGGTTCCTGGAATGTTTCTGGTAGGCTTGTCCAGGTTTCACACAAGATAGTATGGTGCTGGATGATGGAGCAACTGTGTTTTCTTGGAATCAATTGTTAGGTCAAAATTAGCACAAGCAGCAGAGAATTGATCCATACTTTGTTGCATATCAGGGGCTGCACTGAGTGCTTCTTCTGCAAACAGAAGGTCATGTTCCAACACTCCCTCCACTTTGATCTTGGCTTGTAGCTTTTTCAAGTTGAAGAATTTGCCATCAGTACAGTAGCTGACCTGGAGGCCATGCACATTCTTAGTGAAGGTGTTTGATAACATGGCTGAAAACATCATGCTAAAAAGCATGGGAGCAAGGGCACATCCTTGTTTTTCACTTCATTAGTATCTGGCAAAACTAGAGAGCATTATCCACTGTCTAGAATTCAGAGAAGCCATCATGAAACTGATGAACTTCTCCAGGCAATCAAATTTTGTCATAATTTTCCTCAGGACTCAAGGTATCAAAGGCCTACAGATCTACAAATTTTGTTTACAAGTCTGTTATGCTCTTGGAATTTTTCCTGGCATGGTTGGGTAGCATAAACCATATCAGCTGTTCCTCAACACTTTCTGAAATCACACTGACTCTTAGGAAGGTGACCATCTTCCAGGTGAATAATCAGCCTAGTTGAGAAGATTTCTGGCAAAAATCTTAACCAGCAATGACTAAAAGAGATGCACTCTTGTGATTGTCACAGGAAAATCTATTTCCCTTACCTTTATAGAGAAGGATGATGGAGGCATCCTTGAATTCTTGGGGTATAACCTCTTCATGCTATATAATCAACTTTTGAATGAGTAGTGGACTCCCCACCTTCCAAATCTCAGTTGGAATAGAATCAGCACCAGGTGTTTTACCACTTGAAACAAACCTAAGCATTCAAAACCTCTTCTTCAGTTGAACTTCAATTAGGGACAGATGGAATTCAACTTGAGGTAAATGGTCAATGACTTTTGTATTGATTGATGACAATCTATAAAGAATACTATGGTATTTTTCAACCCATCTCTCTAGGATCATGAATTTTTGTTAATTAATGTGCCTCTGTCATCACTAAGTTGTTGAGATGCAACATAGGTCTTTAGCCCATAAATAGCCTTCAGGGCATCCTAACAGCACATTGTATAGTTACTATCAGCATAAAACTGAATTTCATCTGCCTTCTTACTGATCCAAGAGTCCTGCATCTCTTGAAGTTTTTAATGTAATTAAATGCTGCCTTCTTAGAAATGAATGAACTATCCTGCTGATAAATCTTGTGAAGTGTTTGTTTTTCATTTAGCAGCTTCTATATTTCCCCATCATTTTCATCAAACCAGTTTTGTTTGTGTGTTCTGTCCCAGATGAGTAAATGCAGTGTTGTTCACCAGATTTCTGAAAGCTACCCACTTATTTTCTTCTCCATTGTCACAATTGTGCATGACTCAGTTTCCCCTCCAAGCTAGCAACAAACTCATAGAGCAGCAAACTCATATCCCACTCATAGAGACACTCCAATCTCTTGACATTAATTCCTTCTACTATTCATTTTTCCTTGGAACTGCCAATTCAATTGAATGTGAATATTTAGCTTGGAGAAAATGAGTCTTTGATCAGTCCAGCACTTTGCATCACACATTTCCTTTGTCACTCTCAAATCCTGTCTGTCACTTCTTCTTATAAGTATATTATATGCTAATCTTTGCTTTGAAGGAAAATATAGGAAATTTTATTGCATTTAGGTAAATGGATGTGATGAGATGGTGATGAGATGTACAAGCTTTAATAGTAGGTGACCACTGCTGTTGCTGTTTCTAACTCCATTTCTCAAAGATGTCCTGCCATATCTGGTAGTCTGAGCCTACTCCAACATTAAAGTCACTCAGATTTATGAGTTTATCCTCTTTTGGTACTTTGATGATAGGGGTCTCCAGGTCTTCATGAAATTCTTCTTTAACATCATCAGAGTTTGTTATGAAGGCTTAGCCTAGGCAATATCCTGCAAGGGGCAATATCATTGACATGAGCCTGTCATTCACTCCTTTTGGTAAGTATTCAAGTTTGTTGACTAGATTAATTTTGATTACAAATCTACCTCAGTTCCACAGCATTCCCCTTCACTGTGGTCACTCCAGACCAGATGTGGTCCATATCCAGTTTCAACTTCAGTAAACTGGCCTTCATTTGCCACTTTCACTCAGAACTGCTATTTTGGACATGATACCTGCTGAGTTCTCTTGCAACAAGAGCTGATCATCTTTCAGGTCTATTGGATCTTGTGCTGTCTATGAGTGTGTACACATTCCATGTTCTGATGGTGAGTGGAATCTTCTTTGAAGAAGTTTTTGAGGATTTTTTTCTTTCTTGACTGCAGTGTGTGATTTCCATCTGCCCCAGTAATCACAAGAAGACAATTTTTAGTGCACCTTTTCTAGCCCACTTCCTCACATCAGAAGGTAAGCAATGCATTCCTTAAAAGGGCTGCTGAAGTCCACTGCTATTTTCAGTAGGGTGATGCCTTTTGATTCATGCATAACTTGGATTTAAATGAGGCAGATTTGCATGAGGTTGTCAACTTCACTCTCTCTTCCAAAGTCATCATGATCCAGGGGCAATGCAGAGGCAAGACAACTACTGATGGCTCTACATACATTTGATGACCTTGGCAAGTTTGATCTTTAACCAAACTCTAAGTGCTCCACAGAATCTGCTTCAGCTGCCTTCATGACCTTTAGAATGAAATGTTCTCATTCACCTATTCCACCAGTAGAAGACTTCAAAAAAAGAAAAGATAATATTAAAGTAATACTTAATCTTAAAGTAAGTGTAGGGGTGTTCAAGGAATACTAGTGCCTCCAAGCTTGTTTCAGGGTTGTTTTCCATCTTTGATGTCATCTGAGTTAACTAACTCTCACCTGTGGATCCAAACTGTTTTAGCAGGCTGGCTAAGCTAGGTTGAAGGTAAGCAAGGGAGCATCAAACTCATTAGTGAGATGGCTTATAAATTTTAAAGATTAGCAAGTTTTACATAATATATTTACAGCTTCATGTGCAATCATCTTTTTGTAATATGATGTAATGAAAATGCTTGTTTTATTTTATAAATTAAAATAAAATATAAATTTAAGAAAAGAAATTATGTGTTTGATAAATTAGAGATACATGGAAAGATGCATAAATTGATGCTGAATCAAGAAAACAAAATACACAATGACTACAACTTATTCAAATAAATAGACACACACAAGAAACACAAAAGTGAATGTAGCAAAAGTATAATCAAGCATGACTCATATGAAGGGCAATGAAGGTTCACCTATAATTCACTTCTTTTTTGCAGGTAGGAGTTTCATAAATGTTGCATGTCGTATAGTACACATTACATATATTTCTGTACTTTATAATGTACTGATTTTGTCTTTCAAAAAGTGCTATTTGGAATGGCTAGGTGGCACAGTGGATAGAGCACTAGCCCTGGAGTCAGGAGAACCAGAGTTCAAATCCGACCTCAGACACTTAATAATTACCTAGTTGTGTGGCCTTGGGCAAGCTACTTAATCCCATTTGCCTTGCAAAAACAAAAAAAACCTGTTATTTGTTATATGAGATAGCTCTCTGGAAAAAGGAGAGCAAAGCATACTGGGGATAAGTATAATGATTTTTAAAACAGTAGATATCAATAATAAAAAATTATTTAAAAATAGAACTGTTGTCATTACTGTGCTACAAGAATCAATTGAATATGAGGAATTCAGAGACTTATAGGAAGGCTTATGTGAACATAAGTGAATCACATAGAAAAAGGGAATATGTATATATATGTACATGTATACACATATATATGCACAAACATATGTATATAAAATTAAACTATTCTCCCTTATTTTCAAGGTTTAAGTAGTACAAATGTCAAACCTTGTACTTACTGTCAAACTTGAATGATATGTGCATTGCTTTTGCTAAACTGCTTTATGTTTGCTTCTTTCTCTTTTTTTTTCCTTTGTTACAAGATACAGTTCAGTAAGTATGAATAGAGAAGAGAGATATTTAGAAATAAATGTGGCAAGTATGGAATGAGTTACAGAATCCGATGCTGAGCAAAGGGAACAGAAATAAGAGAACAAAGTTCACATCAACATGATGATCAACCCTGATGGATGCGGCTATTCTCAACAGTTTAGAGAGCTAGAAAAACCCTAGGAGACCTGCTATGAACAATGCTATCCCCATCCAAGGGAAAAAAACAAAACAAAACAAAACAAAAAACCTTCAGAATCTGATGAACACTAAATTCACTTTAAAAAAAATATCTCTTGGGTATTTCTTTCACTTAATTCTAATTCTTCATACCAAAAATGATTAACATAAATATGCTTAACACAAATTTGTATGTATAATATTAAACTGACTGTTCACCATTAAGGGGAGGGGAATGGGAAGGGAAGGTGGAAGAAAATTTTGTAACTTAAAAATATACATGGGCATATGGATCAATGTTGAAAAACTTTCATAACATTTATTTGAAAAAATAAAACATAAATTAAAAAAAGTTAGAAAAAGAAATAATGGAAGTATAAAAATCTTTATCAATAAAAATTTTAAATTAAAAAATAAAAAGTCTAATTTGATTCTGATTATTGTTTTTTGATAGTGATCTCTATGTTTCTGAGCACTGTTATTTTTCCTGAGTCTTTTACTGTTAGAATTAACTAGGATTTGTTCTTATTGTTGTTACTTTGAAAGGGTCTGAGTCTGCAGTTTCATTAGTGTAAGGAAGTCCTACTGGGAAAATTTTCTCTACCAATACAAAATGGCAACTGTATAACTTATGATCTTAGGGAGTAGCAGGAGTGGGAAAGAGATTACAAGTTTAAGTGGTTTACCCAGGGTTGTACAGCTTATGCTGCATGTGTCAAACACAGAACTTGCACATTGCTCTCCCTGCTTCAAAAGTTGACTCTATCCATGACAGTATACATTGTTCCTCATGAAGTATTTAACTGTACAACTATTGGATTCTACCTTTTGGGGTCTTGTGTATTCCTTTTATTTTTATTTTGCTGTTTATTTTTTCAATTATGGCAAATTCTATTTGATATATAAAAACGATTGAAAAACTCTATGAAAAATATGATAAGGACTCTAAAGTAAATCAATTGAATTCTGGTACTTTGTGACTTCAGTGCTAAGATGAGAAAAGCAGACTATGAGTATAAAATATACCAGAAGGCATAGTACAGGAAAAAAGAATTCAGAAGGAAAAATTTTGTAGATTAAATGAAACCTCATGAAAGAAAGAGGAGGAGGAGGGGGAAAGAAGAAGAAGAAAATGGGAAAAACTCATGCCCCCCTATGGCATACTTTGGGGAAAACATGGACAAGTGTCTCAAAGGATGAATATTTCCCCACTGGAGACAACTTCTGAACCTGTGATATCACAAGATCTTTTTTCCCCCTATATAAGTCCTGGGAATATATTCTAATTTTCCTTTAGCACTTATAAATTGGGGCATCAAAATGTGGCTTATAAATCATTTATTCTCTCTAGGGTAGTCCTGAGATGTTAAAAGATATCTTTCTAATACTATAGCACATGAGTCTTCACTGGGATACATCTATCAAAGCTGAGAATCAATTTAGTCAGTCATAAAAAGGTTTTAGAAGAGAATATTTATCAAGGTAATATAGTCAAAACAGTTGACTTAACATATGCCAAAAAATATTTTTAAAGTTGGAGCACACTCTTCTTCCAGTATAAATAGATTCCAGAAAAAGTGGCCTCAAACTTAGACAATACAAGAGGCAAAGAAAGAACTCACAGTTAATAAGGGCCCTTTTACTGGATTCTTCAGGATATTCTCTTTACTATTGAATAGCTTTTCTGCTGGGCTATACAATCTTGAAACTGCTTTTATCTCATGTTATAAATGGCTCCTGAATGCTTATTCCAGAGTGATTACAATGGTTTCTATTAAGACATCTTACTAAAATGGCACACCTCTCTCAAGGTGGGAGAGAGAGGTGAGGAAATCTCAAAATGCAAAGTCTTTTATGCACTTTGAAAGGCCTTGTTCCTGCCCCCCTCATGCCAATCATAGGCTGGGGTCACTATCTAATTGATACATTAGTCCCTATACATTTCCCCCATCCTGTTCATTATACTAATGAGCAAGAACAGCTAAATCTCCTTGAACATGCACAAAGGAGGTCAATACTCCAGGTTAACTTAAAAACAGATGGGACAATCTCAGCAGATTTTGATCAGATGGAGGTTAAGTCTTTTGACTTTAACTCAGTACCTTGCCCATAGGCAACAATATAGACAGTAGCTAGTCTTTGTAATGTAAACTAACAATCCTCCCTTTACATTCTAGTGGAACCCAACACCCACATATTCGCAACACATAGATAGCCTGTATTTAGCTACTTTTACAAGCTGCTTTGAGCTCTGAGCACCTCTAGGATGCCACTGAGGGAAAAGCCCAAAACCTTTGGACTCTCCAAATCAAAAAACTCTTCCATGTAATTTGGGGTGAGGGTGATGTTAAAACTGAAAACAACAGATCCTTTCCTCCTAATAAATTCCTTCTCAAGGCATAGTTGGAATGATAACTCTTTTCTGATAAAGGCTCTCTAAACTCTAGTTCCACCTAGTTCCAAGTTTTTATATAATTTCCAGGAAATGTGACATTGCTCATACCATCTAAGCAGATTTTCTGTAACAAGATCCTCAAGGTTAATAAATAAATGATTTATTTTCTCACATATAAATATATTGGTCTAACATCTTATCACTTATTTTAGGTGGAGTGATTTATTTCAGGGACTTCCACCCTTAAACCTTTAAATATTTTCATTCAATAATCTCTTGATATATAGTACCCACATTCTTTTTCTAAATTCTCTAATATTAGTCCTGGTGTTATTATGGCATTATCTGTTCTCAAGATTGTCACTTGTTTTTCCTTCAAGGTCTCAGTGAAGAACTTTAGAACTGATTGTACAGCAGGGGAGACACTGGCACAGGATCACCCAGCATGGCATGCTCTCATCAGTGAGGGTATTGCACTCTATGAGGAAGGCAGAACTGAAGCCTCAAAGAAAATGTGACATACCTAAGCTTAGAGTATCTACTCCAGGTGTTCACATGGCCTATTTGTGACCAAATTGTGGTAAATCATTCTGAGCTCATATTGGTTTGATCAGTCACAGTTGGGCACAGTGTAATTTGTCTCAAACACAGTGATATCATTTTGGTCTTCTTTGATAATGGACAAGAACCACTTGTTTTCCAAGATTTTTGGAGAATTCAGTGACATTTAAAACCCATATTTCTAGCTGCTCTACATTGTGCACTAATTGATTTTTCACTGTAGGAAGCATGGTGTAGGTGGCTTCTATGGCTTCTTTTATTTTTTTTTCATCCATATGCACAAGTATATTTTTAAGATACAAAATTTCCTTCCACCTTCCCTTCCCAACTCAACCCCTTGGAGAGGAACAGCCAGGTTATCATTGTATATACATATTTTTGATAAACATGTTTACAGATTAGTCATTTTAGGTAAAAGGAATTAGGATTAAGTGAAAGAGATACATAAGAAATAATTTTTATAAAGTGTTCATCACTTTCTGAAAGGTTGTGGTTTTTGTTTTGTTTTGTCTTGTTTTGTTTTTCTTCCTCTGGATAAAGAACACAATCAATCTTCCTGCCCTGAATTAGCTATCCCTCAGTTCATGCTGGTCTAATATGGGTAGCCTAGCTTTCTAAACTGCTGAGAGGAGCCGCTTCCATCAAGGTTGATTATCTCACAATGCTCTTGTTAATGTGAATATTGTTCTCTTGGTTCTGCTCCCTTCACTCAGCATCAGATCCTGTAAGTCATTCCATGCTTCTCTAGAGTCCAACCATTTATGTTTTCTTATAAAACAATAATATTCCATAGTATTCACGTACCATAACTTGTTTATCCATTTCCCCAATTGATGGGCATCCATCAATTAGGACCAAGAACCTGCTTGAGGTTGCAACCTGTAAATACCAGTATTGCAAAAATCTGAACTGGAAGTGTCAGCCAGAACACTAAGGAACTGAGCATAGGATACCATGGATCTGGGAAGCTCTGAAGCACCCCAACAAGCCTGAGACAAAGAGCATAGTATCTGGGAAGTCCAGTTCTGATCAACCAAAAAGCATGTGTGGCAGAGATTTAATCTGGTAAATTGCTCAGTATGAGGCTGAAGCTCAGCCTCCAAAGAAATGGCAATCAGAGGAGAGGGAATCAGATAGTGAATGATAAAGAAAATGGGGGGAGGGGGACTGAAAGTATTAAAGATTTCAGAAAGAAGAAAACTCAAAGACCTTGAATGTAAACAAATAAATTCACTGAAAAAAACAATAAAAAGAGAAGATATGACCTCCAGATCTACTGAGTTCAGTCATCTATGAATATATTTTGCAAAGTAAAGGAAAATAAACCCAAAATTGATTAGACAAAGAACCCTGTAGATTTTGAAAAAAATGTAGAACTGAAACATATTGTTTCTCGGTGGTTTAAGAGAAATGAGAATTATGAGAGGAGAATTATTCTCATCAAAAATAATGAGCAAAATCAAAGAAATTGCTCTCTCCAAAGATACTAACGATATTTTAATTACCAGATCTTATGACTTTTCTCAATCCTCATCCTTCCTACCTCTCTATAGTTTTTGCTTTCATGGATCATTCTTTTCTCCTGAATATTTTTTCTTAAGTTTTTGTGACATTGCTTTCACCTCTCTCTCTCTCTCTCTCTCAATCTCTCTCTCTCTCTCTCTCTCTCTCTCTCTCTCTCTCTCTCTCTCTCTCTCCCTCCCTCCCTCCCTCCCTCCCTTTCCCCTTTTTTCTTTCCCCTTCTGCATTTTCATATAGATACATATAGATATAGATATGAATATCTATATAGATGTGTACATCATATATCTTCTTGCCTAAACATGTGTACACATATGTATATGTGTATATGTATGTGTGTATGGGCAAATATGTATATGCTTTTGTGTAGAGACATTTATAAGTATGTATCTAGTCCCAATTATACTTCCAGTCTTGCATCATTACTTCAGGGTTGCCATATTAAACTGCTGACTCATATTGTGTTTGAAGTCCACTAAAATTCCCAGATATTTTTCAGCAAAATTGCTGTCTATCCTTTATTAGAAACTTGTAAAACTGATTCTTGTAGGGGCGGGTAGGTGGCAAAGTGAATAAAGCACCAGCCCTGGATTCAGGAGGATCTGAGTTCAATTCTGGCCTGAGATACTTAATAATTTTCTATCTGGGTGACCTTGGGCAAGTCACTTAATTCCAAAAGAAAACACTGATTCTTTGAACTCATGTAAAAATACATATTTAGCCTTGTTATAATTTAACATAGAAACATTCAACCTGGTTTCCTAGTCTACTGATTTTGTGGCATCATAACTCTTTTTGTGTTAACCATCTGTCCCACAAATGTGTTATCTGAAGATTTGATAATCAGGCAACCTATGCCTTTAACCTGGGCACTAGTAGAAATGTTAAACAGCCTGGTACAAATATAGATATTTGATACTCTCTAATGAAAACCTCCTTCCAAGGTGACATTAAACAAAAGAAAAGACTTTTGCTTCATACATTCAACTAATTCTGAATCAATACCATTATTCACTTTTTAATCATAATTTGTTTTTCTAGATGGCTTTTAACTATTCCTTTAATGATCTGTTTTAGAATTTTGCCACAAATCAAAGATAAATTAATTTGAAGAGCATATTTTATTATTTTAATTTTTGGAAAATGAAGGAAGTCATTTTTACCATGTTAAATATTATAATATATATCTTTTTTAAAATTTTTTTCTTTCCTTCATTTATTTTTTCAGTTATGTGCAGTAACAATTTTCAATACTCATTCTTTTGCAAGTTTTTGAGTTTCACATTTTTCTATCACCTTCTCTTCCCTTCCCAATGGCAGCAAACAATCTGATAAAGATTGTAGATGTACAATCTTGTTTAACATATTTACATATTAGGCATGTTTGTTTGTTTAGGTTTTTTTTTTTTTTGCAAAGTAATGGGGTTAAGTGGCTTACCCAAGGTTACACAGCTAGGTAATTATTAAGTGTCTGAAACTGGATTTGAACTCAGGTACTACTGACTCCAGGTCCAGTGCTCTATCCACTGTGCTACCTAGCCACCCTTAGGCATAATTTGAAAGAAGAGTTAATACTAACAGAAAAAAAGATGAAAAGAGAGAAAGAAACAACATTAAAGAAGTTTTTAAAAGTGGACTTAATATGCTTTGCTCAGCATTCAAACTCCATAGCTTTTTTTTTTCTCCTGTATATGTCTCTCAGGTTTGTCCTTAATTACTGACCTGCTGAGAAGTTTCTATCATAAATGATAATCCCCCAATCTTGCCGCCAATGTGTACAATTTTCTTCTGATTCTGTTCACTTCACTCAGCTTGAATTCATGCAAAGTTTTCCAGACTTTTCCAAAGTTAATCCACTCATTCACTTTTTTAAGGATTTTTGCAAGGCAGTGGGGTTAAGTGGCTTGCCCAAGGCCACACAGCTAGGTAATTATTAAGTGCCTGAAGCTGGATTTGAACTCAGGTACTCCTGACTCCAGGGCCAGTGCTCTATCCACTGCACCACCTAGCTGCCCCCACTCATTCATTTTTGAAGAACAGTAATATTCTATAGGATTCATATAACATAACTTTTTCAGCCATTTCCTGAATTGATGTATTCCCTCAATTTCCAATTCTTTATCAGCTCAAAAAGAACTGCTATAAATATTTTTGTCTAGCTTTCCAATATAGTTGAATCAGATCATAACTCAACCTAGAGAGCATTAGTATTCCAATTTCCCCACATTCTCACCAACATTGATAATTTTCCAATCTGATAGGTTTGAGGAAGTACCTCAGAGTTGTTTTAATTTGTATATCTATAATCAATAATGATTTAGAGCATTTTTTCAGATGACAATACATAACTTTAATTTCTTCAACTGAGAACTGCACGTTCATATCCTTTGACCATTTTTCAATTTGAGAATGAGTTGAATTCTTATGAATATGACACAATTCTCTCTATATTTTTTAGAAATGAGTCCTTTATCAGAAATACCGGCTGTGAAAATTGGTTTTGGTAATCCTTCTAATCTTGGTTGCATTGGCTTTATTTGTGCAATTCTTTTTCTTTCCTTCCAACCTATCTTCTCCGTAATTGGACTTTTTATTTCTCTTTTGTCCTTATCCTTCATCATCAATGTTTTCTTTTCACTGCTGCTTGTCTCACATTGTCCTTTCCAAATTGTCTAAATACAATTGTGAGTGTATTTCATTCCTTCTTTGAGTCAAATTTGAGAGTAAAATTTATTCAGTGTTTACATTTGCCCTTCCTTCCTGCTACTATAACAGATCCATTGTGTCCTTTGATGTGGTACTAATTATCCTCCAATACCTCCACCTTCTTCTCCAAGTATAATTCTTTTTTCAAATCTTAATTATTTCATACCTGTCTTAAATTCACACCCTCTGTCAAAATATACTTTCAATTGTTCTATTAGAAACATAATTCTCAAAAACCATAAACATCATTGCATCATAATCAATTTATACCCACACCTTCTATCCAAGTACCCTCCCTTCCAATTCTCATGATCTAAAGTAATTCATCAATTCATGATCAATTTATACCCACACCCTCTGCATAATTATGTTTCTTTCTACTATCCTAAGGAAAAAACAATTCTCAAGAATGACAGGTGTCATCTTTCCATTTATTCTTATTGATTAATTTTTATTTTCATTCTGTTTAACTTTTTAAAGTATCTATCGAGTCTTCAATTGAAGATCAAATTTTCTATTCTGGTCTTTTCATCAGGTAAGTCATCTATTCATTGAAAATCTATCTTCTCGCTTGAAAAAATATGCTGAAAAAATAAACAAATAAATGAATAAATAAATAACCTATTGGCTTATTTATGAAAAAAGATGAAATTGTTTGAAAAGTCAACAAGGTATCACCATTTCAAAATGAAACTTAATCAATGTAAATGAGTTGCAGCAATGAAAATATCAAAATTCTAGAAACTGTCATAGTCAACAAATATTCGGTAGCAGCAAAATTGGGTGGACAAGGGAAAACCATAATATTAAATAGAAAATTTTTAGAGGAAAGTCCTGAGAAATTATGAACAACTCTATTATCACATAAACTAACAAAAATTGTGGAAAATCAATTTTATTGAACTCTTGACAAGAGATCAAATAATCTCAAGAGCATTTAAAACTGAAATTGGAATAAAAAGAGCATTTTTCAAAAAGGTATAAATCTGAAAGTAGGACAATAAATGATTAGAGATGGGAAAAATAAAAAAAGACCAACTTTAACTTTGTAAAATTTTTGATTCTTGCTTATAATCCAAGTTCCTTTGCCCTCCAGAACATTAGGCCCTCCAATTTTTTAATGCTATAGGTGATAAATCCTGTGTAATCCCAACTGTGGCTCCCAGGTTTTTTAAACTGTTTCTGTTTGGTAGCATACAGTATTTCCTCCTTTAGTGGAGAATTCTGAAATTTGGTCACAATATTCCTTGGGAACTTTTTTGAGATCTCTTTCTGGAAGTGCTAAATGTATTTTTCAAAGATTGTTTTAGCTTCTTGTTCAGGATATTAGGACAGTTTTCCATGACAATTTCCAGTATGATATTGTCCATGCTCTTTTTCTGATCATGGTTATTAGTTATACCAATAAATCATAAATTATCTCTCAATCTTTTTTCTAGGTGGGTTGTTTTTCCTCAGAAGGTACTTTACATTTTCTTCTATTTTTAAATCTTTTTGCTTTATTGATGGAATCCTGGTGTCTCATAGAATCATTAGTTTCCTTTTGTACAATTCTAATTTTTAAGGTATCATTTATTTTTTTTTAACTTTTGAGGTTTCTTTTCCAGTTGGACAATTTAACATTTTTATGAGCTACATTTCTGTTCAGGTTGGACATTTTTACTTTTAAAGGAGTTTATTTCTTTTTTTATTTGGTCAATTTTACTTTTAAAAGCATTATTTTCTTCAGTCAATTTTTCATAATTCTCCTAG
Source organism: Macrotis lagotis (assembly GCF_037893015.1). Lineage (NCBI taxonomy): Eukaryota > Metazoa > Chordata > Mammalia > Peramelemorphia > Peramelidae > Macrotis > Macrotis lagotis. The sequence continues at coordinate 298,981,509 of NC_133666.1, forward strand.
ATGATTTTCATTTCTTTTCTCCATTATTTTCCTTCTCTCTTCTTTGTTTTTTTTAATTCTTTTTGACTTCTTTCCAAGAGGTCTTTTATGGATTTGAGACCAATTGGAAACCCCTTTGAAGTTTCACATGTAGGCATTTTGTCACTGATTTCCTCCTCTGAGATGTTGTTTTTATCACATATCTCAGAATAGCCTATGCTGGGCTACACTTCCTTTTACCCACATGAGATAGACCTTTACTGAAGTTCCTCCATTATATCTCAAATTAAAAACTTGTTTCATTCTTCTTTTTTAAGTTCTGTAACTTTAGGGTCTGTGTAGAGGCTTCATTTAAAGTTATTTCAAGAAAACCTCTGGGATCTTTCTCACTTTGTGCTTCCATCTTTGTTCCACTCCAGGAAGTCCAAAGATTTTCAAATTTCATTGATAGTGTCTCAACTATCACTTTTTTCTGAATGTAGTGAATCTGGAATTGATTACTTGAAGACATCTAAGGTTATTAGATATTTTTAATTATTTCCCTGTTTATCTTAGCTATAGATTCTCTATTAAACATTTCCATTCTTTTTTTTTAAATCCAAAATTATTTTCTTTGGTAGAGAAAAACAAAAGAAAAATCAGAATCCAGTATTTCTGTCTTTTCTCTTTTGTCAGTTATAGACCCATCTATCCCTTGAAGAATACTAACTTTTTAAAAGAAATTCTTCCTTTAATTTACCTTGAGGTTCATAACTATTTTGTTTTTGTTTTTGAATCCCTAGTCCTTAGCATAGTGCTTGGATACTAGTTAATGCTTAATAAATTCTTAATGAATGCAGTTTAGTAATATATTAAGTGAAAAAACATTTTTTTGGTCCTTAGATTTCCTCAATATACTAAGTTCTTAAGATTTAACATTCATAAATTTCCTTTTTTTTTAAAGTTATATTTATTTAAATAGCAAAATCTTTTTATACCCTATTGAAAAATTAAGAACTAATTCTCTGTAACAAGCATGCTATCAAACAAAACAAAATCTTTCATTGATTGTATTCATAAAAATATAGTTTTCATTACGTTCTGATGCTCTTCTTACAGCATAGCACTACAATTTTATTTTTTATTTGTCCTCTATTACTTTGTTTCTTTTATGACTTCTATACATGTCTAATTTTTTTGGATGATGAATTTTCGGTTTGTCTTAATCAGTCTATTTAGAAAATTTCCCCCTTTTTCCTCCTGATTCAAATTATCCTCTTTGTAGTCTTCATAATTTTGCTTTTAGAGATTCTCATTCCACTTGCCCTGACTTCTATAGAGTCTGATTTTTCAGAATCCTACCTATAGTTTCTACAAACATTTATCTTCTCTCCTAAAATCAAGGATATTTGTCAAATTAAGTTCACCATTCCTCTCCTTTTTTACAAAGAATGTTTTCACCAAAGCCCCCATCATTTCCACCCAAGGAATGAAGTCCTCTTTATTCATTAAGATAATATTCAAACTGAATTTTCTTTATTTTTTCTTCAGTCTTTAGGAGGATGGAATTATCATTACATGTCAAGAATTTTACAAGAACAAAAAGAAAGTGAGGAAGAGAGCAGTCCCAGGACCTTATTGTCAGCTGAACTGGTCAAATGACATAAATATACACACAGATGTATATATTGTACTCAGTAGGGAGGAAGTCTGATCTCATTCTGCTGATGTTATTGTTGTGTGCCTGTAAAACTAGACATTCTACCAGTGGCATGCCAAGAAACTAAATCACTTCCATTTGAATTGTCTTAGGAAGAGTCTGTAGATCACCTGACAAGATATGACATCAGACATTGAGGTCCTTTCTCAAGTTGAACTGTCAATCATTAAAACTGTACAGCAGAGAGAGTAACTCCTAAGGGGTAATCATTGTTTGGAAGCATAAAAAAACCTATTTTATGGAGAACTCACACAAGGAAAACTCTAACATAGAGGTCAGAATATGTGATACAAGGACACTCTCCTGACTTTTCTGAAGAGCTCTGGAATCAGTTGGGAGACATGGGAGATAATGACATAGGGTAGACCAGCATGGCATGCTCACTTCAAAGAAGGCATTGGGCTCTATGAGTAAAGAACAATTGCATTAACTCAAAAGATATGTGAAATGTACAGATTTAGAGACATCTCCTCCCCAAATGTTCACCTAGATTATTTGTGCTCAACCTGTTGTAGAGCCTTTCAAGCTCATATTGACCTGATCTTCCACAACTGGACATTGTACCTTGACCCTGACATTTTGTTTCTCTTTGATCACAAAGGGCAAGAAACAACCAACTCAACAGAAAACCTGGAGTAAAAGGGAAGAGTGAAGAAGGAATAAGAAGGAGGGCATAATAGGGGAAGAAGTAGTGTTAAACTAAATTAAACTCTAAGGAGGTACAAGTAATAGTATAAAACTGGGGGAGTACTGACTAAGTGAAGAATGACCAAAAAAGTAATAGTATATAAATGTGGTGGAATACCAGGGCATTTAAAGAAACTATGAAGAGGCTGACTTCCAAGAAACCTGAGAATAAGAATTACAAACTGAATGAGTGAGTAAGCCCAGCAAGTGAATGAGTGATGGGAGCAGAATCAGGAGAAGAGTTTATACAGAGACAACAAAATTCTGATCACAAACAACATTGAAAGACTTAGGACCTCTGATCATTTCCAAATGCTGGGGAAGAAACATGTTACAAAATTCCCGAAAGGTGGTAGGTTTAGTGTGCACGTTGAGACATGTTTTCGGACAAGGCCAGGGCTTGAATCTGTTTTATTTGATTAGATAACTTTGCAACAGGAATTTTGTTGTAATTTATTTCTCAGTTGGGGAAGAGAGATGAGAAGAAGAAAAGGTGGATTTTTTGTTATGTAAAAATAAACTTTAATTTTAAAAGATTCAATAGAGATGAGCAAGTCCCTCCAGATGGTTTGTTAGTTGCTTTATGTCTTTTCTTGCTTTTTTTGGTAGCAATCTTGCCAAAGGTTTTTTTCATATTCTTTTTTTCTAACTTCCACTCTTTCAGAGTGGAGATAGTAATTGTAAAGTACTTACCACATTGCCTGGCACACAATAGGATCTTAATAAATAATATCTCCCATCTCCTTTCCTCTCTTTTCAATTATTTTGAAAATTAATCTCTTGGTGTTTTTAAAATTTTTTCATTTCCAATGAAATTTCCTTTGTGAAATTTATTTCTGTGATTGGGGTTATCTGTTCTTCCTGAATTTATCTTCTTATTTGCATTTTCACTTTTTTTCATATTATTTTTAAATATTGGGGGTATTAAAATAGAAATGTGATTTTCCCCATAATTATTTATTAAGTGAAATAACTGAAAAGTCTGTTTCATTTTGTATCAGTTTGTTGTCTTTCTAACAGTTTTATCCATAGATCTCTTGAGAAAGACCAGATTAGATGGGATTCATATAATTATAATGCAAAATAGATTGCACTGAGTATATAAAAGAGGTACAAGCAGTACAAACAAGTGTCATAAAAAATTTGAGGGGAGGAATCAAGGAAGACTTCATTAAATGAACTGCATTTAAGTTAGATGAAAAGCATAAAACAAAAGATGAAAATGAGAGTAAGGGGAGAATCAATAGTCCTGAATTTTATGAACTTCACATTCTAATTCCAGTACTTCCTTTCATCAACTTTAATGGCCTTAGAACTTTGACTTAATTGCTTTTAATTACTTCCCCTATTTTTTTTTTTGGAAAATTGATGATAAGAAATCTGGCTAATATAATGAAATAAGCTCTTTTTTCCAAAAAAGTGAGAAAAGTATGAAAAAAGTGAGTAAAGAACATTCACTGAAATATTAATCCTTTATAAACTCTTAATTTCTTTTGTCTTCTTTGTTTCTGACCCTAAAGCTCTGGCTCAAGAAAAATATCATCTATCTTTAATGTCCCTTGCTTGACACAAGATCATTCCTTTGGTTCTGCAACTTTTTCAGAATCTAGTAGTTTCAGTAATATTAATAATGCTTGAACAGAGAATTTTATACGATGGGTTCCAAGCAATTTATATACCTAACTCATTAATCCTTTCAAGATACCAGAAAGGTATAAAAGTGACAGATATTGCTTTCCATGCTATGTCAATGAGAGAAGAAACTGAGACAGAAAAATGATAATTGCTTCTTTTTAGCTCACCAAGAAGTAGAGGAAAAATTTTTTTTAAAGAGAAGAGATTAGTTCTTTCTATTGTTCTGTCAATAGTATCAAATTATACAATTTAAATAGTTTTTATTGTTTTGGTATTTTTTGCAAGGCAATGGTGACTTACCCAAGATCACACGACTAGGCAATTATTAAGTATCTGAGACCAGATATGAGCTCAGATCCTCTTGACTCCAAGGCCAGTGCTCTATCCACTGCACCACCTAGCTGCCCCTAAATAGTTTTTAATTAATAAAACTCTTTAAGTTGATAAATCTTTTCCTGAAAATCAGAGATTTTAAGGTTAATATTTTTATCAAATTTCACATTTCCATCTGACTAATATTCCAATCTTTTTTCTTACTTCATTAATTCAACAGGAAAAAAGATTCATGACCACAATATATTTTTCTCTTTCATTTGTGAATTTCATTAAAATGACAGCTAAAAGAAGAGAAAAGGAATATGCAGGGAAAAGCTATCATATTTGGAATGCCACTTTTGAAATGAATTATGGTTGCATAAAATCATTCACAGACAATTTTTTGCTTTTCTGGTGGCCTTTCATTGTTCATTGAGTTCAAATCCTGACTCTGCTACTAATTGCTTAGTAAGTCTTGGGCAAGTCATTTCCCTCTCCCTGAGATTTCAGTTCCTTAATGATAAAATATAGGACTTGGCCTAGATGATCATCAAGGTCCCTTCCAACTCTAAATTTATCTTACTGTGTGCTATAGAAATGTGAGCTAATATTAAAATAGAACCTTTTCAGCAGTTCTGTTTCTCTGAATCTAAAATCTTACCCTCTGTATTTAAATTTTTCTACAAAGTATACTTTTTATATGAAGTAATTACCCAATGAAGAATGGTTTATTCACATTTCTAATAAGTGTATGTGTTTGTGTGTGTGTGTGTGTGTAATTTAGAAGTAACTTGACAGTCATTTATGATCTTAGAGAGTTCCTTATTCCTCTACAGAATGGACTCCAAATGTCTTCTACCATGTTCCAGAAACGTCTTCTTCCTAGAAGTTCCCTCCAGTCTTAGAATTCCAACGTTATGACCTCTCCCTCTGAGTTAATGGATCTTCCCAGAACCTTAATGTAAGCAGGACTCTTGAGCCAGTGATGACTCATTCCTCTTCAAGCTGTAGTCTAGATTTTTCTATTTTTGTTTCCTTTCTTTGTACACCTCTTCAGTTTCTATTTATATATTGTCTTCCCCTGTTAAACTCCTTGAGGGCAGGTCTTTCTGCTGGTATTTGTTACTTTTTTCATTGAGATTAAATAATGCCATACTCGAAATTATTGGTGTCTTTATTGTTTAAAAGCAAAAAAGAAACCATTCTTTATCTTGTCTCCACCAGAAAAGTTCCATCAGTTAAATTATCTATATCCAGGTTTAGTGTAGACTTTCTATCTGGATAATTTCAAACAAAAACAAGTCTTTCTATTCTTTGAATGAAGGGGAGTAGGGTGGAGTTATTACTATTACCTCAAATTCTCCAGTTCTCTACTTTTTGACTATGTGGATACAGCTTCAGTAAAGTTCCAACCTGGCAATAGCAGATGAGTGTGCATTAGGGAAATGGACTACAGTGCCAAGAATTTATAGTGTGTGTTAACTGATTGAAACTCTGATAATTGGGGGAAGGACAGAAATAGAGTTTGTATAGACTTTGGCTTTTGAATACTTGACTTAAAAAAAAAAAACTTTAATTATTATTGTTTCTTTACCTGGCATGTGAGCAAGAAGATAGAAGACAAACATTTTCTCTGATCCCTACAATCACTAAATCTCTCCTAAACAAAAACTCTGTGCCAAAGATAAAGCAGCTTCAGAGCACACCCAGAATCCAAGTTTATATCTATCTATATTGATATATAAAATATATTGTGCATATATATGTATCTATGCATGTACATACATACACACATTCATACATGTATATTATACATTGTATATACATATATATATATATTTGCACACACATATTCATATGTATACACTATATAAATATGATCTGGCTCTGTTTACTTAATTTTCTTTTCCCACCTCCTGTCAGTGAAGGTATATTAACAGACCCAAGTCTGTGCAATATCCACAACTATGCTCCAGTTCCCCCTCTCTCTTTCTAGCATCGTAGAGATCCTGCCTCTAGGCTGAGAAAATTTACCTTGGCTGCAACGCATAACCAGGTAGTTATAGCCCCTCAGGAGCAAAAGTCCGGCAGTGAGCACAACCCTGTTTCACAGGGCTGCAACTAGTTATGAATTGCTAGTGCAAAAACAGACAACCCATAATATCCATAGAGTCAGTTCAGGGGAGACAACTCTTTAGCAGTAGTGTGTAAAATGTCATCCCAGATCAAAGAACTATGATACAGAGGGAGTGGAATACGACATGAGGACAGAATAATGTGTGAGAAGGGAAAAGTGTTACTGATGTACATGTCATGAAATCTGAAAAGAGCTCAGCATTCAATTGGGATCAATTCTTATCATGAGAGAGACAGTTGGGTTAGAGACTTAAGCTAAAGAATTGTGAATTGACTGTAGAAGGAGACTGAGAAGTTTTGAGATCCAGCCACTAGGAAATTACAGTTGGGGAGGAGGAAATTTAGAAAGTGAACAATAAAGGATATAAAGGGAGCGGGTTATAGACAAATAACCAAAGATTTCCTGAAGAAAACTCAAATGCCTTCAATATAATCAAATAAATCTGTAACAACAGAAGGAAATAAGGTATCCAAATCTAGCAAATGAGCTAAGACATTTATGAATAAATACTGCAAAACAAAGGAAATAGATCTAACACTTCATGAGACAGAAATTTTGTGGTATATGAAGAGATCATGGAAACACAGCATGCTGTCCTTGAGTGGTTCTAAAGAGAAATGAGAATTATGAGAGCAGAATATATGCCCTTATATATGAAAGGACAAATAATGGATAAAGTTTAAAAATTGGAATCTATCCAGTTTCTATATTCAAGTATAAAGGGCTTAAGAAAGAGAGTCTAAATATGATTTAAACTTAAATTCCCTCTCATTTTTGCTAATATTAATTCTGAAAGATGTGTCCATTTGTTCAATACAATCCTTATCTTCCTAGTCATGGGATGGATAAGGCTCCTCTGTGCTGTGCTTTCCTAAAGTGTGGTAGTCAATGTAACTTAATAATACTGAATGATTGTTCTTGTGAAGTGCCATAGAAATCAAAAGGTATAAACATTCTAATCATTTGTCAACACATTATCAGCCTAATTATTTTAAGTTGCCTAGGTATAATATTAGATAAAAACCAAGGGTAAATTAATAAATAAACATACTTCAAAAGGACTTTGACTTGTAAAACATGATGATTAATTATTAAAAATTACTAATGGTACTATTGTCCAAACAATGTTGAGTAATCAGTTCATAAATAAACAGAAAAATTAAAGTTTCCAGAGGGAAACAAGAGATTTCTATAGAAGTCTAAGACTGCAAATAAAGAGAATGAGTTAAAGGAAATTTAAAAAAAAAATCCTGAGAGAGTGATAAGCCTAACCAATAACCTTTGGGAAGCAAAACAAGAAAGAGAAACTCAGGATTCACAAAATATCTTATGTTTTGACAAAGTTTTTTTTTTTAATTTGAAGGCCCAAACACTTTATCAAGACATGGAGTGAATGGAGTGAATGGAAGAAAAGGAGTTCCCTAAATCATGTCACCAACTTCATGGACTTCCTTCCCTGATTTAGCCATTCTAAGAGTTAGAGTAAACTCTCCTAAACTGATAACTTGCCAAGCAGCATGTGCACAGGGAGATGGAGTCCATGAAGGATAGCAGTATCATCATTACACTTTGTATTTGCAAAAATACCTTTCTTCCTGGTGCTTTTCAGACATGACCTCATTAATCTTCATAACATTTTTTAAGAAAAAGGGAAGAAATGGGCTCCACCCTTATTTAATAGATGAGGAAGCAACTTGCTCAAGGCCAAGGCATGATTCACTATCAGAGATAAAGGTGGAAACAAGCTCTTCTAATGCCAGAGACCCTGGGGCCTGTCAGTCATGCTGTTATATGTGACTACTTCAAGGCATGATCATCACCAGATTTCTTACAGGGACCTTAATACTTGGAAGTCAATGTTTCATTTATAAGCATAAAAAAAGGACTCAGCGAAAGGGGAAGATGAGTGGAGGGGAGGGGAGGGGTGGGGAAGGGAAAGGATATCTACAGGACATTCAGTTCAGGATAATTTTATTATAGTAATCATCATCATCATCATCAATAACAATCTATCATTTTTATAGTTTTTCTATATTGCAGATATTGTGCTAATTGCCCTATAAATATCTCATTTCATCTCATAACAACCATATGAAATAGATGTGATTGTTATCCCATTATTCAGTAGATGAAACTGAGGCAGAGAGTGGTCCCACAGCTAGTTATCATCTGACAGGTTGACTTTGAACTCAGATTTTCCTCACTCTAGACCTAGTGCTCTACCACTATACCATCCAGCTAGAAGTGATTAATTCAATTCAAGAAATATTTGTTAAATACTTTAGTACAAAGTGTCAAATTAAATACAAAAAGATGGAAAAAAGATCTTAGTCCCTGTCCTTAAGGAGTTTATAATCCAATATTGCAATAATAGGAGCATACTACGATGTTTGAAGAAAAGTTTTTCCAAAGCAATGAATGGGGTACAGAATAAAGAGAAGGAAGAAACCTTTTATTAAACTGAAATTTCATGTTACCCAAAAAATATGATCTATGATTTAATGTTAAGTGGTCAATTAACATTAAAGAGTCATTGTTCATAGAATGAAAGATGAGTTAGGTCAAACTGGATTGTTCCATGGAACTTTGAACATGGAATGAGAAGGACCAGAATTTGGATCTCTGACACTTCCTAAATACAGAATCCTGAGCAAATCTCTGGGTCTATTTCTGACTATAAAATGAAAAGATTGGGTTTGATGTCCTCTAAAGGACCTTCTAACATTAGTTCGTTAGACATATATTTCTATTTGTGATCAACTGCTGAAAATGGAAACTCTAGTATTGTTGAGGTTCTGATCTGGAAGGTGGGTTCTTCAGCAACTCCTCTCTGTTCATGCTATCATATACCTTTTTTACTTATAGATGACATAGAATAATATCATGGATTTGAGCAGCAGATGGGCAGGGGTATCCTTCTAACTCCAGCCCTGATGTATAGAGAAGCATCCCAGATCTCTTTGCTTTCTAATCAGTGTTTGACCTTGGTGTGCTGAAGCTGTCTTTATTGACACTTGTTCATTTGGGGAGTTGTAAATCTTGGGAGTTGAGAGAAAGGTGTGGTGGTTTGGGTAGGGGAAGGTTAATTGTATGATTGTAGATGAAACATGTATTCATAGTGCCATGATAAGTTAAGAAAACTACTTCTTAGACCATAACAAACTACCAACATACCAGCTGCACCCTACCAAAAATAGCAGAAAAATTAAATTTGTTCTTAGGTCCTGTAAATATGTCTGTATACATTTTAGGCTTTTTGTAGCAGTGTTTAAAAAAATGTTACTCAATGTAAGAAGCCTCAAGTCTTAGTATTGATTAGATTAGTCATTTCATCTTGGGCAAATTGATTGTTTTTTTATTGTCTGTGAGCAAAATGATGATAATGGTATTTGTGCTATATCAGTTGATTGTTATAAGCATGGTAGATAATTATGAATTCTGGCAGCTGGGACAAAATTCTGTTGGGAGCAAGGTAGATATGGAGAATGTTCTGCTTCAGTCTAGTGCAGTCATGCCAGTAGAGCATGTAGAGGATATCCACAAAAATGATAAGACAGACAAAAAAAATCCAGCCCTATCCTATGAATCTTCACTGATATCCACAGGGCAATGGGAGAAAAAAGTGAAGGTTATGGGTGTGAGGGATGCCATTGAGTGAAAGTGGCTCCAAAATTGACATTATAAGATATATTATCAGAGAGGGCTGTTTCTAAAAGGAAGCAGGCATTCCATCATATTCATCCACTGAGACAAAATCACCTCCATCCTGTCCATCCTAATTAAACTTCTTTTGGTAGGAAAGATCTTTGTAATTCTTTAAAACAATTCATTGTTTTAATTAAAATTAAATTAATTCCACCAAGGCTAATAGGTGAGTCAGAATTTGAGTCCTGTCGCAATAAAACACTATCTATCAAGGCCCTATACAGCACGGGATAGAAGGTTAAGATGGGAAAATAGGAAGCCCCCTCACTGAATGGCAGAATAGAGGTGAGGAGAATGAAGGGAACAAAAAAGAGACATCTTCCTCTTACAGACTATCACATGTCTCAAAAATTTCTGAATGCATGCATCAAAATGTAAAGAAAAAGACTGAGATATGGAGGAGCATGAGAAGGGGAATTTGAATGAGATTCTGACAAGTTTTTATTTTTTATTTTTTCTTTAAGATTTTATTTTGAGTTTTACAATTTTCCCCCAATCTTCCTTACCTCCCCCCTCCCACTGAAGGCAGTCTGTTAGCCTTTACATTATTTCCATGGTATACATTGATCCAAATTTAATGTGAATCATATCTTTAAGGAAAAAAAAATAAAGTATAAGAGAGCAGAATTACATAATAAGATAATGGGTTTTTTTCCCTAAAATTAAAGGTCTTTGTCCAAACTCCATGATTCTTTCTCTGGGTACAGATGGTATTCTCCATCACAGATATCCCAAAATTGTCCCTGATTGTTGCACTGATGGGATGAGCAAGTCCATCAAGTTTGGTCATCACTCTCATTTTGCAGTTAGGGTGTACAATGTTTTTCTAGTTCTGCTCATCTCACTTGGCATCAGTTCATGCAAACCTTCCAGGCTTCCCTGAATTTCCCTCTCTCCTGGTTTCTAATAGAACAATAGTGTGCCATGACATACTTATACCACAGTTTGTTAAGCCATTCCCCAATTGAAGGACAGTCATTTAATTTCCAATTCTTTGCCACCACAAACAGAGCTGCTATGAATAGTTTTGTACAAGTGGTTATTTTTACCCTTTTTCATCATCTCTTCAGGGTATAGACCCAGTAGTGGTATTCCTGGGTCAAAGGGTATGCACATTTTTGTTGCCTTTTGGATGTAATTCCAAATTTCTCTCCAGAAAGGTTGGATGAGTTCACAGCTCCACCAGCAATGTATTAGTGTCCCAGATTTCCCACATCCCTTCCAACATTGGTCATTGTCCTTTCTGGCCAGTCCGAGAGGTGTGAGGTGGTACCTCACAGATGGTGTAATTTGCATTTCTCTAATACGTAATGATTTAGAGTGATTTTTCATATGACTATGGATTGCTTTTATTTCCTCATCTGCAAATTGTCCTTGACCATTTGTCAATTGGGGTATGGCTTTTTTTTTTTAAATTTTACTCAGGCATATTTTAGAAATGAGTCCTTTGTCAAAAATACTAATTGTAAAAGTTGTTTCCCAGTTTACATTTCTTTTTGATCTTGGTTACAGTGGTATTATCTATGCAAAAGCTCAATTTAATGTAATAAAAATTATCTAGTTCATTTTTAATGATGTTCTCCATCTCTTCCTTAGTCATGAACTGCTTCCCTTTCCATAGATCTGACAGGGAAACTACTCCTTTGATCTTCAAGTTTGCTTATAATATTGTTTTTTATGTCTAAATCCTATATCCATTTTGATCTTACTTTGTTATAGGTGTGAGGTGTTGGTCTAATCTAAGTTTCTTCCATACTAACTTCCAATTTTCCCAATGGTTTTTATAGAAGAGAGAGTTTTTATCCCAATAGCTGGACTCTTTGGATTTATTAAACAGCAGATTACTATAATAATTTCCTGCTATTGCACCCAGTCTATTCCACTGATTCACCACTCTATGTCTTAGCCAATACCAGGTAGTTTTGATGACTGATGCCTTATAATATAATTTTAGATCTGGTAAGGCCAAGCTAACTTCTTTTGAATTTTTTTTCCATTGAATCTCTGGAAATCTGACTAGTTTTTAAACCCACCTTTTCTCCCTCTAGCATGAAAACATGTGACCTTTGTCTGATGTTTCTAACACTTTAAGTCATCTATTTCTAGAGTCTGAATCAACTTCACTTATGTGTACTGGAGGAAATTTCAGCATCAGCATCCATCTTCTTTAAGGGTGAGTGATAAGAAAGCAAAGCGAGAATTCATTGGTATTAATTACGGGATTTGTTTAAAAATGGACTCCTTACAAAGCCTGTATGAGAAGGTGAGACAGCCAACTATGCTTAATCAGCCATGGTATAAGGATACAGTTACAGTTTTACACATTCAACTAGAATTGTTCATGCAATAAAGGAAGATCATAGCTTTCTAGAGAAAGTGCTATTCACTGGATGTGCTTCTTCAAATCATAGTTTGAACTTTACTCAAGATATATATTGATCATCATGAAAAAAGAGATCTCCTTTGAAATGTTAAAACAATTCATTTTTTAAAATTCAATTTAATTTGATACCTTTTGTGTTTGTCATCTTAACTTCCTTATATATCCCTCTCCACTTTCTCCCTGAGAGAGCCATCTTTTATAATGAAAAACAAAAACAAAAAAGATCCATTCAACAAAATCAACCAAGTTCAACATTATTTGAAAATTTTCACATGCATCCTTCTTCCTCTATGCAAAGAAAGAAGGAAAGTATATTCTCATGTCTCATCTTGTAGGTCAACCTGGGACATAATTTCATAGTTTCGGCTTTGTTATCTTTTCCCAATCGCATTGTTATCAATGTTGAATAATTTTCTGATTCTGCTTACTTCACTTTGTATAATAATTGTCTTTCCCTATTTCTCTGTATTCATTCTATTAATCAAGAAACATTGAACTACATGTGTGACCTTCAATTTGTTTAGTCATTTTGCTTCCATTTCAAAGTATTTTTAATTGAAACTACAAAATTACTCCTTCATACCTGCCCATTCTAATTACGACTCTCATTCATGTGCTACCATAAGTTTCAATAAGAAGTTCACCCAACATGATGGAGGAGGTTCATGTTTTGTTTTTGTTTCTTACTTTTTAGGGAGCCAAAGTAGCATCTAGGCTATCTAGGCTACCTATGGGGGGGGGAAGATGATATGCACAAAAAAAGGTAAAAAAGACATTTTCAGGAACTATTTTCATTAGGGGAATTTTGTTTATTTGTTTTTTTGTTTTATTTCAAGACGAATTATTTATTCCTTGAGTCCACAAAATGGGGGAGGGGAGGGAAGGAAAATGAAAACAATGATGACCTTGAGAATGTTCATCTGCATAAGTCATAGGATCATAGACTGGGAACTGGAAGGGGTTTAGAAGCATTCCAGCGTAATTCTTTCATTTTTCAGAAAATAAAAATTAAGCCAATAGAAACTCAATGACTTACTATGGTTCAAACAATAATAAGTAGCAAAGGGAAAATTTGTTTTCCTCCTCTTCCCATTTTTTTATTCTGATGTTTTAGCAAATATCTAAAATTGGGGTGGCTGGGTGGTATAGTGGATAGAGCACCAGCCCTGGAGTCAGGAGTACCTGGGTTCAAATCAGGTCTCAGACACTTAATAATTACCTAGCCCTGTGGCCTTGGGCAAGCCACTTAACCCAATTGCCTTGCAAAAACCTAAAAACAAAAAAAAAAAATCTAAAAATCACCTCTTCCATGCCCACAGTAGAATGAAAAGACAATCGAACAAGGAAATCCAAATCTTTATTATATACAGATTATTTTCTTTTAAGTAGAAAATAAATTCAAGTGTTACTTTCAAAGTAATACTACTCACCTGTGATTCCTTGTGACCTTTTTCCTGTTCACTTAAAAAAGATTCAAATGATCATCTTTTCTTTCTTTCCTGTCTTTTACCCCCCCACCCATATCCCTCTCCTTCCTGACCCTTCTTCTGTTGAAAGAAAAGGGGAAAAAGTCCTTATAATAAATATGCAGGATGAATCCATATGAAGAGAAATGCAAGACCAATTTATCCAACAAGGTTAAAGAGGAAAATAACTTTGAAAGACTTTAGAGCTTTAGAAATGATCATTGTCTATCATTGCAAAATCGTGAATCTAGAAAACCTGATGATTAAACATACCATTCCAAAGTGGTATTCAGTCTCAGACATAAAGAGAAATAAAAATTTGCAATCATATCCAATGTGGGGTTTTGTTTTATTAAGAATATACATGTTTGTGATGAGAGGTTTGTTTTTGTTTTGTATTTTTTTATCTAAATTGGGAGGTGCAGTTGGAGAAGCATAATATAAATGCTTATAAAAGAAAATAAATTTATTTTTAAAAAATGCATAATCAAGCAAAACAAATTCCCCTATTATCTGTGTTTAAAAGTGTTTATACATTCTATCCATTATCTCTTCGTCAGAAGGAAGGCATGTAGCATGCCTCATAACCAATCCTCTGGAATTGTGCTGGGTCATTGCACTGATCATTGTTCCCATCAGAATCATTTGTCTTTTAAAAAGGTTATGTATTGCAAAAGCTTGTTCTCTTGGTTCCACTCACTTTATCTTCACCATACAAGCCTTCCCAGGTTTGTCTGAAATCATCCCTTTAATAATTTCTTATAGCAATATAGTATTCTGTTGCATTCATATGCTACAACTTACTTGACCATTCTTCCATGTGTATGTACCCCCTTACTTTTCAGTTCTTTGTCACTGCATAAACAGCTGCTATTTTTCTACTTATGGGTCTTTTATAAGGTGGAAATGGGCAGAATTTGAATCCAGGAAATCTGACTCATTTAAAATGCATCTCATTCAACATTCAGTTACATTCCCAAACAATTTGCCATTTGAAACATTTCATCTATTATCACTCAAAAATGTAAGACCTGTTGTAGGACTACTTAAATTTGATGTACTTTAGACATGTGTAGGTGGTGAGCAGCACAGGGTAGGGACAGGGAAACAGTGTGCTATCCATCAATCAACAAGCACTCATTAAACAAGTTAAAAAAAATAAAACAATGTCTACTCACAGATACTCATATTCAAATGGAACAGAAAATAAGTATGTATTCCATATAAATGAATATACAATCTGTAAAAATATAAAATGAACAAAACAAATATTCAATGGGCATTTAAATACAAGTTAGCTTGGGAAAGAGGGTAGCAATACTTGTAATTAGGAAAGGTTTCAAGCAGATAATGGTACCTGAGGAAGAAACACTATCTATGCATAAAAAAGCAAAAGGAATAGGTGGCCAGTGAAGTTTTGTTTCAGGGTGATCAAACTGATATGAATAATAATATTATAACAGTCACTTGAAAGAACTGTAGGAGTTTGAGAGCTCCAATGATTAATGTGTGTTTGTGTGGAAGAACAATTAATTTATGTATGGAAGACAGACAGACAGAGACAGAGACAGAAAATTGAGACAGTCAGTACTGAGTATGTGGTAGTGAAAACTGGAGAATGGAGTGTAACCATATTCTGTAGATGAAAATACCCCATTCGATATTCATTCCTTTGAGGTAAGCTTTTGGATTTTCAAGAGTCTTGCTAAAATGCAAATACTAACTGGGAAGGATGGCATATTAATCCACTGCAATTGATTTGTATTTAATTGAGAATGAGATTCTTCAATTACTTTATAAGGTTTTGAAATTTTGTGGAACCTCAGTACTTTCAATTAAGGGCATAGAATAGTGATAGTATTAATAGAAGTTGATATGTATGTATGTAAATATGGATGTTTATATGTATTTATGTGTTTGTAAAAAACTTAAAAATTTTGTCAAGTTCTTGACATGCATTTCCTTCTAGATAACCTTTACAACGATACTTTGAGGGAACTACCACAAGTCTTATTATCCCCAACAAATGGGGCACTAGAAATATCACTAGATTTGGTGTTAGAGGACCTTGGTTCAAATCCTCTCATTTGCTTACTATCTGTATAACCTGGAGAAAGTCAATTCATTTCTCCTTACATCAGTTTCCTTACCTCTAAATCAAAATGGGGGCAACTAGGTGGTAAAGTGAATAGAGCACTGGTGCCTTGGAGTCAGGAGGACCAAAGTCGAATCCAGCCTTAGACACTTGACACTTGCTGTGTGACCTTGTGTAAGTCACTTAACCCTGGCTGCCTCACATTCAGGGTCTCTCCAGAAGCATATCTGGCATTGGATCCAGATGACTTGGATGAGAAAGTGAGGCCGGTGATTTAGCATGACCGCACTCAAATCCAATTCATGTGCTTGTTATGGCATCACCTCCCTGATGTCATGGTCTTCTTTTAGGGCAAAAGACAAACATCAAATCCAGTTCCAAAATATCTGTTCCTAGAAGCTTTAGAGAAGGTGAATGAGAGGTGGGGGTGGAGTGGGGAATTGGGAAGGGAATTTCATGGAATAGAGGGAGGCACCTGCAAAGATGTTGTCCCAGATTATGGTCCCCTCCCAGACTTGGGAATCTTGGCTGTTTTCCAAACAGAATTTTCCTCATCCAGTTAAAGAAAGTTGAGAGGGAGCCAGGTGGAATGCTTCCAGTTAAATACTTCCTTCTCTTATCTGCTTGTTCACACCCTTCATCCCATTAACACAACAGAGCATATCTTGTGCTCTCTCCATTTCTAATGAAGATGTTCACACTGTATCACTAATGAAAACCTTTCACAGGTAATAGGCTCTCTGCTGGGAAGGATACACACATACACACAGACATATATATATATATATATGTATATATACATATATATATATATATATATAGCAAGGAAGCCCCTCAGTGCAAAAGTCATTTTTAGAGTAGAAGTCATGGCAACCTGGTCACTTCACTTCATAAATTTCTCGTGATAGTGTAGAGCAGTGATATCAAACTCAAAAAGAAATGGAAACTAGAACATACATAAGCACATGTGGGACATCTATTGGACTTAGAAAACCACATATTAACTTTATCTATGTTTTATTATATTTTTATTTATTTTGTTAATTATTTTCCAAATATATTTTAATTTTATTTAGGCTATACTTGGTAATATTGAGACTGCGACCTGCAAGTTACATTTTGACACATCTGGTGCATAGATAGGTTCTGCAGAGATTGGGATTTTTTTAAAATTTAATTTATTTGTTTTAAATTTTACAGTTTTTCCCCTAATCTCACTTCCCTTCCCCCACCCAAAATTGGGATACTTAAAAATTGTCTGTTCCTTACATTTATTAATTTCCATCCTGAAGAAGAAAATAGAGGCATAAAGAAGCAGTAATTAACATTCAAAACAGAGGTAAACATAATTGCATAAAGAAAAGATGAAATTGAATGTTATCATTCATTCTAACTAATCAACCAGCTAGGTAATACTTAATTTAATTAACCATTCTGGATTAAAACTTGAACTAAAGACTGAATTGTGGAGTTAAAAAAAAATAATACTTTTATTTGCATAAAAGAAATCAGAGATCATTTACTTGTGCCTTGTAAGCTTACTAAATATTAAGTCTCTCTGATACTTACCAAATCAGATACCTGGGTAGTGAAAAATTATCATATCCCAGAGAAAATTCATGAACCAACTGAAAGTTGTTTTCATTTATTTATTTATTTATTTATCTCTGCTTCAATGAAGGAGAAGATAAGTATATACTTTAGAGAAAGTACTATATTTAGCTAAAAATAAATATAATGCTAAATATAACTATGTGCTATATTTAATATGAATATGAAGCCACTTAAAAATAGAAAGAAATAAGAATTTATCACAGTTTTGATTCATGGTTCAATAAAACATTTAATATTTATGCATTTTAACATGCATTACACAAACATGATTACATAAAATTGTTTAATATATATTTGCAAATAAGGAAACATTATTTTGAACAATCATAGCTTTTCAAAGATGATTCCTAGTAAGATAGACACTCCACTTCTTGAGTTTCATTAATGTTCTGACCTGTCCACATATTTGAATTGAATTAAAAATCAAATTACTTTGTCCTTTTCCCTAGGGACAAAGGAGAGAAAGAATCATCTCTCAGTAACATATGTATTTCTTTTCCAAAATAGATACAGTTTAAACTAACTATTTCTGCCCTGCTGGGGGTCTATGAAAAGAGAACTCTTTTACCCAGACTTGAAACAATTACCCTGCTGCTGGTCATGCAAGACTGGAGTAAACAACAACATTAAAGGAAGTTAGAGTGTGCTTAGCCAAGGGTTTTCTCACACTGCTGGGTATGTATGGAGGTAGTCATCTGGCCTAAGAAGGAGCAACTGTGCTAAGGAACATCCCCCCCCCCCCCCCCCCCGCAAGATCTTATTTGTATTGATACCTTCTGTTTTCACATCACTTTTTACACACACACACACACACACACACACACACACACCTCCTCCAAAATTTTAAAAGAAAAAGAAAACAGCAGTCGATGAAATCGAGAGACCATCTACTGACACTGGACAGTATTTGTTATATTCTATTCTACACTCACAGTTTGTCATTTCAGCAGGGGAGGAGAGAAGTTGAGGTGGGAGGGAGAAAAGTACTTAACTCTTTTCCAGGACTGAATTTGACATTACCATTAGATAATTTTTTATTTTTTTTTCTTGGTCTTTACACTTACATTATTGTAAACATGTCTATCTTTTTTCCCAGTCCTCACTTCATTCTGCATCAGTTCATATAAATCTTTCTATATTTTTCTGAATTCATAGTCATTAGTTCTAAGAGTACACATTTAAATTCACGTATCACAGTTTAGTTTGTAATTCTCCAGTGAATGAGTGTCAACATTGCTTACAATCCTTTGCAAGCAAAAAGCATTACTAAGAATATTTTGGCATTTGGGGGAACTTTCTATCATTTACTTTGGATCTATGTCTAGCAACAGTATCTGTGGTTCAAAGGATATGTACACATTAATCATGTTGGGGGGGGTTTATTTGTTTTAGAAAAACCACAATTTGTGCCATTATTTTCAGAAAGGTTAGACCAATTCAGCACTTCCAATTATATTTTAATCTTGTTTATTCTACACTTGGTAGTGTTGAGGCTGACTGTGACATGCAGGCTACATTTTTGACACACCTGGTACACAGATAGGTTCAGCAGAGATTGGGATTCTTAAAAATTGCTTGTTCCTTACATTTATTAATTTCCATTCTGAAGAAGAAAATAGAAGCATAAAGAAACAATAATTAGCATTCAAAGTAGAGGTACTGACTATTGCATAAAGAAAATATGTTATTGATTGTTATCATTTAGTTTAACTAACTAATCAACGAACTAGTTAATACTCAATTTAATTAACTAGTCTGGATTAAAGTTTGAAATAAAGCCTGAATTGTAGAGTTTTTTAAAAAAAGTCTGTTTTTTTTTGGAATATATGGGATCTTTCTGTTTCTCATTTACTTTGGATACATGTCTAGCAACAATATCTCTGGTTCAAAGGATATAGACACATTAATCATGTTGGAGTTTTTTATTTGCTTTAGCAAAAGTAAAACTTGTGCCATGAATTTTTTGTTACATGATTTCTTAAAAAGACAAAATCATATTCATAATTTCTGTGAAGGGAAGTTATGACCTTGATTGTTTCTTTTATGAATACTTGAAAAAAAGATTCACTTTGTTAACTTGTAAACTTTTCACATCAATAACATAATATTATACCAATGATAATACTAAGGCAGAAACATTTAAATCACACATTTAATTTTTATTTAAAAGATAATAACAAAAGCCTGTGAGTTGAAGTATGAAAAATAATGATAATTTTAGAAAACTTTATCTGGTGTTTTATTAATTTTTATGTATTAATATATTTCAATTCAATAGAAGTCTGAGATTTATTCTGGATTTTGGGAAAACAGACAAAATATCACAGCCCTTGCCCTCCAGGAGTATAAATTTTATTGTCAGGATGTAGCATGTCAACAAACAAGGAAATTTATAATATACAAAGTATTTTTTTATTAAGGTAAGAGAGAGAGAGAGAGAGAGAGAGAGAGAGAGAGAGAGAGAGAGAGGAATATAAGTAAGGAGAATCAGAAAAAAAACCCATAAAGTAGTTGGTTTCTGAGCTATGCTTTGAATGGAAGCTGGGGAATGGGGTAAGGAAGAAGCATATTCTGCATGTGCATAGGTTTGGGGAAAAATGCATCACCATTGACCATTAGCCTTTCCTTTGCCCTTGGAGGAAGTAATGTACATGGCAGAATCATTGCACACCCTCTCAGTAAGGTTATAGGAGCCACTGCGAAGGCATGAAGGTGTGATACAAAATCTCACATACAAAGAACAAAGATCAGGTCAATTGGACTGTAATAGTGTGTAAAGGGAAGCAATATGACAGAAGTATAAAAAAAGTAAGGAGAACCAGAAAGGAAAGATTTAAATTCCATATACTTTATTAGTGAAGAGAATCTATATTCCTTAGGATGACCCTTGAGAAGATCTCACAAATTCTTCTTAAAAATCTTTGGTTATAAAATATTTAATTTTACTCAATATGTGTTTAGGATTATATGCTTTATTTTTAATTCTTTGAAATGTAGGGTATGTTAAGGTAATTTTCTTATGCAAAATATAATATCTGATTAACCATGGTGCCAGATTACCTTACTAAACTACCATTTTCTGAAGGCACATTTTCAGTATTCTAAATACCACATTTAAAATAAGAAATTACAAACTACTTAAAGCTTTAAAAAGATTTCCCTTAGTAAGCATACCTATTTACTTAAAGCCTTCAATAGGTTTATCACCTAAAACCTTGTGGATCAAGGTTTCAAAAGAACATTTATTCCAGATTAATTTGATATATCTATTTAAAAGAAATTTGTAGCAAATATCTTTGCAAAACAACTCATTTTATTTTTTAGGTTTTTGCAAGGCAATGTTGTTAAGTGGCTTGCCCAAGGCAACACAGCTAATTAATTATTAAGTGTCTGAGACTAGATTTGAACTTAGGTACTCCTGACTCCAGGGCTGGTGCTCTATCCACTGCACCATCTAGTTGCCACCCACTGCACTACCTATCTGCCCCCAAAGCACTCATTTTTCTCAAGTGAGAAATTTCCCTAATTTATATTTCTAAGAAAAACATTCATATTTTCTTGATCACATTGGTGGCCCAAGCATGATAAAAACTATTGGATCTCAGAGCAGGAAGGAACCTTAAGAGGTCTGCTACTTTGATCCAGTTGTTCCTGAGAAGGAACAGGTAACATTCCCAATTGGCCATACAGATCCTTTTTACAGATATCCAATGAAAGAGAACTTTAAATCTCTCTTGGAGGGCAGTTCCAATTTTGAACAGAACTCTATAGAATGCTTTGTTTCTCTTCTGAAAGCCAAGTTTGGGAATCATTTTAGTATCTACAGTAAGCAGCTTCCTGTTATACTTGCAAAAGTTTTAACCCTGGCAAAATAATTTTAATACCCATTTTTATAATTAATTTGCATTTACTATCAGTTTTAGTCATATTGAGGCCTTTTGTTTTAACATCATATGTAGCATAATCCCTACTAACTCATGAGCCTTGCTTTGTAATAAAGAAAAAATAATTCTGCAAAATCAACGGTCATATGGAACATTTTACATTAATGCAATTTTCATTCAATTAGATATGTTCGTCAAAATCATTCTTCCTTATCCTCAATATCTTAGTTTAAATAACATTCTAAAATGCCCCTCTGTAAGTTTTCTTTAATTTTGCCCCCCTTCCTTATTTATTCTTCTTCAAGTCTATCCTGAATTATATTCTGCAAGTCATGTTGATTTATTCCTTTTTAATTCTCTCTGTGCCCCATATTAAGGTAGACTTTCTGGCCTATCAAATTTGAATTTTCTCCTCCATTCCATTTCTGTGTTATTAGATTTGCAAACCTTATCCCTTTCCTTTTTCTTTTCTTTTGTTTATCATTCTTAGAAATAGCAAATTTATGAAGGAAACAATTTAAATGAAATCAGTAACATGATGTAGGAGTCACTACATATTCAAGGCTATAAGGCCTAGTCCTGACCTTTATGCATTTACCCTTCCCATAACCACTTGCCATATTATTTTACCTCTGATTTTATATCTACCTTACTACTATTTAAAAAAAAACCCCTAACTGATCTTGAGGATTCACACATTACCCATTCCCCCTCATTTAATAGATTATGAACTTTGAAAATATAAACTTTTGGGGGGGGAGGGGGGAGAGAGAGACCACCTCCTAATTATCAAATTCCTCCCAGACTAACCCATTACAGGGAACCTCTCTCTTACTGAAAACCAACACCTACCTCCATATACATGCTTATTAACGGTACCTTTTTTACCTCTCAGATGGGGGCTATCATCTACTCCCCAAATTATAGTCTCTCCCTGCTACTGTTTTTATCATATTCTCCTAACCCATATGCTTATTAAGAAATTTTTATCGTTTCTTTCTCCAAATATGAACTAGATGGGATTATGTTCCCAGTTCTCCTCTCTCAACCTTCCTTTCACTATTAATGAAATTTCTAACTCCTGCTATCACTTCCATAAAATAAATTCATTCACTTAAGGAAATTCCAGGTTTTATTAGTTATTGTATGTTAATTTAGTTCTCTGTCCTCTTGTCCTGGTTATTTTAAATCCTTTTGAAAACTTTAGACCCCTGCCTCACACCCTATACCAAGATAAGATCCAAATGGATACAGGATTTACTCATAAAAAACAATATTTTAAGCAAGCTTGAAGATCAAGGAGTAGTTTACCCATCAGATCTGTGAAAAGAGAAGCAGGTTATGACCAAAGAAGAGATGGAGAACATCATTCAAAACAATCTCTGGGCTGGCTAGGTGGCATAGTGGATAAAGCACCGGCCCTGGAGTCAGGAGTACCTGGGTTCAAATCCAGTCTCAGACACTTAATAATTACCTAGCTGTGTGGCCTTGGGCAAGCCACTTAACCCCATTTGCCTTGCAAAAAAAAACCTAAATAAAAATCTAGATAATTTTGATCACATGAAATTAAAAACTTTTGCATGGATAAAACCAAGATCAAAAGAAATGTAGTAAATTGGGAAGCAATTTTTACAACTAGTATTTCTGATAAAGGACTACTCATTTCTAAAATATACAGAGAACTGAGTTAAATTTTCAAAAAAAAAAAGCTAATCCTCAATTGGCAAATGATCAAAAGATATGCAAAGGCAATTTACAGATGGGAAAGTGATCCATAGTCATGGATAAAAAATTCAATGAAAAATTGCTCTAAATCATTACTTATCAAAGAAATGTAAATTAAAGCATCTCTGAGATACCACCTCACACCTCTCAGACTGGCCAATATGACCAGAAAGGACAATGATCAATGGTGGAAGGGATGTGGGAAATCTGGGACACTAATACATTGCTGGTGGAGCTATGAACTCATCCAACCTTTCTGGAGAGAAATTTGGAATTACACCCAAGGGGCAACAAAAATGTTCATACCCTCTGACCCAGCAATACCAATACTGGGTCTCTACTCTGAAGAGATGAAAAGGGGTAAAAACATCACTTGTACAAAAATATTCATAGTGGCCCTGTTTGTGGTGGCAAAGAATTGGGAATTGGGTAAATGTCCTTCAATTGGGGAATGGCTTAGCAAACTGTGGTATATGTATGTCATGGAATATTATTGTTCTATTAGATACCAGTAGAGATGGGAATTCAGGGAAGCCTGGAAGAATTTGCATGAACTGATGCTGAGTGAGATGAGCAGAACCAGAAAGACATTGTATACCCTAACAGCAACATGGGGGTGATGACCAACCTTGATGGACTTGCTCATTCCATCAGTACAACAATCAGGGACAATTTTGGGTTTTCTGTGATGGAGAATACCATCTTTATCCAGAGAAAGAATCATGGAGTTTGAACAAAGACCAAAAACTATTACCTTTAATTTTAAAAAAAAATTTAAAAAAATGTTATTTTATCATGTAATTCTGCTATCTCTTACATCTTTCTTCCTTAAAGATATAATTTCTCTCTCATCACACTCAGCTAAGATCAATGCGTACCATGGAAATATTGTAAAGACTAACAGACTGCCTTCTTTGGGGGGGGGAGGGAAGATTGGGGGGAAAAATTGTAAAACTCAAAATAAATAAAATCTTAAAAAAAAACTTTAGCCCCCTGCATCTATGTCACTTGGACATTTTTAATCATGAGTTTGATTTCTTTTCTTCTTTTAAAAGTCTATCAACCTGAAAGATTTAATTTTTTTCTTGAAAATGGTAATATTTACCTTTATTTTATTCTTTTTTTATGGAGATTGTTTTTTTTAAAACATTAAGGATGCTTACTTTGGGTTTATTCATGTCTGGTTCTTCTCCCCTAAGATATGCTTCAACATTTTTATTCTGAAGGAATTCCAATTCGTTCCATTGATAATTAGTCTCAAATTTGTAGAAATATATTATTTGAGGCTGATTCTCTGAATATACTATTTAATTTTCTTTTCTGATTTCTTATGTCTTTGGAGCAATTCTGAGCTATATGAATTGAATTTTTTTCATAGCTAAAACTCTTGTCCCTAATAAAGGGTACTGTAATTTTGCTAATCATTGAGATTATGAAATTTAAAACATTGGAGTTTTAAGTGTAGAGTTATTTTGTCCTTGAATAGTTGAGTTACATTATTTTCTGGCATAAAGTAATTCAAGTTTATTTAATGCATAATTTTCCTTATGTTATGCCATCACATCTTATCTTTGAGGTCCTTTTGGCTTATATAGAATTCACATGTTCTCTTGAAGTTTTTACCATTACATTGTCCTCTGCCATATTTTCTTCCCTTTCTCTATTCCCTCTACTCTTATTGAAAAAGTATTATTATTTCTTTGTCCAAATACGGACAAAGGCTTTTTATTTAAGTCTTTTCTTCTTACTCTAAAAATCCCTATTTCTTTGAAGAAATTGTCCATTATGTCTTCTTTTATTATTTCTGCTTTGAGAACTCTAATTTCCAAGCCATTTTCATTCAAAATCTCATAAAAATTTTAAATTTTAGTTCCCATTTAAATAATTTTGAAGTTTCTTACTTTTATTTTGTGATTTAGAGGGATGGGGCAGTCTCCAGAATCCTCTTTTTTGGTGAACTTTGGCTCATTTTCCTTGATAAAATTTTTTTTCATTGTGGTCTGGCTCTTTTGTCCTTTTATCAATTATATTCATTATTCTTTTTTTCTTGACTCTCAATTTATTTACTTGTGAGCAAGGTTTTTATTTATATTTTCAACTTTTGATTTCAATTTTTTCCTTATATTCCCAGATTCTTGTCTCTGATTTTCTTCCTGGCTTTTTAGCTCCTTCCCCTTTGACAGTTGCACAGATTTTCCCAAAGGTAGATAAATGACTTTTTTTCCCTTCAAATGGCATGTTTGAGGACCCTGGCTAGGTTTCTACCACAGCAAAGTAATAAGTCAACATAAGCCCTGGTAAACATTCAGTTCCTTTTACTTGCACATGGAGGGATTCTCCTATCCAACCTATTCTGCAACAGTGCAGAGTTGCCTGGGTTATCAAACCACTTTTGTTACTACATGTGTTTTCTTTCCTTTTCATAGAAGTAAAGAATCAATACCCCTTCTTAGGAGTAATGAAAAGTTCATGTTGAGACATTGATATAGGAAAAAAAGCTAGTACCTGAAGCATGGGCCTGAAAAATTGTTTGTGCTTTGTAGAGAGCATGAAGATAATGCTATTTCATGAGATTTTTGCCTTTTATGGTGTTTTGTTAATAGTGGTAGTCTGTTCTGTTTTGTTTTATTTTATATTGTAAAACTAACTTTAGGTATTCTATATTTGGCATATAACTCCTTTTACTGAGGTTTTTGCACGAAAAAACTTGCTGAAAATAGCCCCTTTACCATTTTGAAGATATATGAATAAGTTATACATATGTACTATTTGTATGTATATATTTATGACTTTCATCTGAGGATCAGTTTAGCTTAGATGTGAGAAAGCATGTTCCTTTGCTGGTCATAAGATGATTAATTTCAACAGAAACTGAAAATCTTTCTACTTTTTTTAAAAGTGTGATGTGCTGGGCATTTAGGTAGCTCAGTAGATAGAGCACCAATCCTGGAGTCAGGAGGACCTGAGTGACCTCAGACACTTATTACCTATCTGAGTGACCTTGGGCAAGTCACTTAACTCCATTGCTTTGAAAAAAAAAGAACATCAAAAGAAGTGTGATGTGTTATGACAGAGTACATACAAAAATATGAAAACTCAGGTAATTAAAGTATTGAATTTTAAGAAAAGAATAGTAAAAATAAAAACTTATGTACTCATCTTAATTCTATATTAATTTGCTCAAGATACTTGACTTCACTCTAGTTAATTTAATTTTCACTTAATTTAATCATCATTAAAAGGTATCTCTATTTGCTCAAGTGTGCTAAAACTGAATAAACTGAAACTAAGAAGAAAACTTAATGACAACAAAAGGGAAGATTTTTTTAACCAATCCTGAAAAAAAAAGAATTCTATCAAAGAAGGATAAGATCACTGCTTAGAATAGATAATTAAATACAGCAAGTATAAAAAATTGTTCAACTGTAAATTTGTTTTATGTATCAAGAAGAATAGTCTTTTGATAGGAAAGGACAAAACAAAAAATCATTAATAGGGAGTCAATGTTAAAGATATATAGGAAGATATTAAGGAAGCATCTAGCTATCTCTCATGAGTTCAAAGTCCAAAGCTAAGATGACTTCTAACCTGAAGTATTAGAAGAAATGACAAATGTGATTGATGAGTCACAACCAATGATCTTTGAAGGACTTTTAATAGCACAGAGGACTTTTAGTCATTTTTTGTGAGAATACCAGAGCTAAGTAGACACTGTGAAATGTAAACATAAAAATAAAGCTAAAATTAGAAAATAAAATGCCTATGAACCATTGGAAAGGGCTATAAAATAATGAGTTTGTTTCATTCTAATAATGGAAAAGAAGCATATCCCTTCAGAATTTTAATGTCTTTAAGGTTTATAGAGAAGGCTAAATAAGACAAATATAGGTCTTGGGTTGCAGTACTATTCTATGTTAAGAGAAAAAAATAAATGAACAGAAAAAGGGGAATATAGTAGGAGGAAAGAAGAATAAGGGGAGGGAACTTTCTTTTCCAGATAATAATACTTTGAGTGAGATGAAGAATTTAAAAAGAAGGACTAGGAAAATAAGCATCACAAAAATCTTACTTTCATTTGAACCAGACAAAGAAGCTTTGAAAATACAGATTCAGAACTCACAAATACATAGATACAGAACTTAGTAGGGAAAGTAGGAAGATTCAGGGAAATGGGTGAGGGTAGTTTAAAAAGAAGAGCAGAATCAATGAAGAATTATTAGTAAGAAGAACAAATTTTCATGTCAGAGGGTATGGCATGAAGGGAATTAAAGTTAAAAAAAGGAATAGCATTAGGCAAAGGGGAAAAACAGGAAAGAAGCTAGATCATTTTGTTTATATTTCATTACTATTAATTAAGTTCCCCCCATTTACCATAATCTTTTGTGTAAAGAGAATTAAGAAGAAAAGAGAGCAAAAAATTCAACAGAATAGTATTGAAAAAATACACATTTAATAATCATAACTGTAAACATGAAGTGGGTTACTAAGTAGCACAGCATTTAATATTCATTTAGTAGAGATCAGAACCAAATAAGACTTCTTTATTCATTCCAAAAATAAACAAAGCCTTGCCCTAACATGAAGTCCCAAATTATGAAGTCCATAAAAGTAGCAAAAAGAAAAATCAACATTGAAAAAGAAATATTTAGGAACTAGGGTAGTCCAAGAAATAAGCCCAAATGATGAGCACATCTATATGCAAAGCATCAAATACAAGCAGAGATTTGGCATAAACTCTACTAAAATTCCTGGAAGAAGAAAAGCAAGAGCTTTAAAATGATCATTTAAGTGAAATGAGAGTAAAGTAAAGAATTGGAAAGATAATAAATTGAAAATTATAGGAAAAGCAAAATTTTACTCAAGTTAATATGTTCCTTGAAAATTAGATTGGACTAAAGAAAAATAAAAACATTCTATGAGATAAAAATATTAATATGAAATCAAAGACCAAAATTTTTTCATAAAAAGATGCCTTCTATCAAAAAAGAACTGAATGGAAAAACAATTAAAGGAGAGATCATTTAAAAATTATCTAACTACCTGAAAATTTCCACCACAAAATGGCAAGATAACATATTGACAAGTTCTACTAAGATGATAATATATATTCACAAAAATCACTGCAATGGGTAAAGTCATTCAATTAAAAAACGCAGGGCTTATGGCAGAATGGGTCTAAAGGTAGAATGCTTAAAAATTTTGTCAGTGAAACATTTTAAAAAATAGGAGTTTAATTTTTAAAATGTGAGCATAGACTACCTGGTCATGTGAACAACAAGATGGAGGACTAGATTTTCTTTTCCTTTACCAAAAGTAAGAATTATGCACAAAGGATAAAACAACTTAAGGTGTCTCCAGATCTAGAATACCTTGAATCCAAAATGTTAGCCCTAAAACACGTGAACTAATGCTCATTGACCCTGAGATCACTCAACTCCTTCCCCCTACTTTTTATGCTAATAGCTAGCACTAAGGTTGCACCAAAAACATAATATAGATTTAGAACAGGCTTAAAAATAACTCACTCCCTAATTCCTTCCTCCCTCTTTCCAGTGCCATTGAGACCTTAGTACAAGAACCAAGTTGCAGAAATTTTCCATGACCATGAGAAACATCTGGTGTAGCCACCCCATTCAAGAGGAAAATCCTACCAGGAAACACAACCCCATAGTACCAAAAGTGAAAATCTAAGAACTTCTAGTGCTGGACAATAGAAATTAAAAACAAGGCAGTGGGGCAGAAAAGCAGAACAGAGAATCATGTGTATTGGGGGCATAGGGGAGGATAGTGTAGTACTTCTGTAAGCTACAGAGTAAGACCATAGCATCCAGTTGGATCCAATTCTGACTATACTAAAGTCAATTGGGACAGGAACTTACACTGGTGTAGTATAAATTGTCTAGCATTGGGAGCTTTAAGAGCCTTGCATTCAGCACCAAGGAATCAACAATTGGGGAAGAGGGAGTCAGAAACTGAGTTATAGGGGAAAGTAGAGATAAGGGAAAAGTTGAAAATACTAAAAACTTCAGGAAGAATAAAACTCAAAAACCTTGAACATAAGCAGATAAATCAACAGGAAAAACAATGACAACTGGAGAAATTCCAGATCTAGTAAGCAATATTACAAAGAAAAGGAATGGGGGATTAATTAAACTCTTGATGAGACCAATGACCCTATGAAATCTAAGGAGAACTTTTGAAGAACAACCTGCTGTTTCTGAGTGATTCAAAAGAGAAATTAGATTTATAATACCAGAATTTATGACCTACAAGCCAAAAATATTGAGCAGAATAAAAAAAATGGAATCTACAATAGTAAACAACAAAAAATTAAGGATATTCCATAGAATTTTCAAGGGAAAAGGGCATATTCTTAAAACATATACTACTGCACAAACGGCAACAAAAATGTGCATACCCTTTGATCCAGCAATACCACTACTGGGGCTATACCCTGAAGAGATTATGAAAAAGGGTAAAAACATCACTTGTACAAAAATATTCATAGCAGCCCTGTTTGTGGTGGCAAAGAATTGGGAATTGGATAAATGTCCTTCAATTGGGGAATGGCTTAGCAAACTGTGGTGCATGTATGTCATGGAACACTATTGTTCTATTAGAAACCAGGAGGGATGCGAATTCAGGGAAGCCTGGAAGGATTTGTATGAACTGATGCTGAGTGAGATGAGCAGACCTGGAATACTAACAGCAACATGGGGATGATGATCAACCTTAATGGATTTATTCATTTCATCAGTGCAACAATCAGGCATAATTTGGGGCTATTTGTGATGGAGAACACCATTTGTATCCAGAGAAAGAACTGTGGAGTTTGAACAAATACCAAAGACTGTTATCTTTATTTAAAAAAAAAAACATTATCTTATTATGTAATTGTTATCTCTTATACTTTATTTTTCTTCCTTAAGGATATGATTTCCCTCTCATCACATTCAACTTAGATCAATGTATACCATGGGAAACAATGTAAAGACTAGCAGACTGCCTTCTTTGGGAGGAGGGAATCACACTGGGAGGAAATTGTAAAACTCAAAAAAGCACATACTACTATGTTTAGCCTATGTCAAATATCAAAGCATTTGGTCCAAGAGGTGGAGGAGAATGCATCACTGATGGTCTCTTCATCTTTCATCAGTTTTCAGGCCTGCAAAAACACATTAACAAAATGGAAAAAGAGAAGATTAATGAATTAATTAAATATTAATTTTAAATATTGGAAATGCAACAAAACAAATTTAAAATCCTAGGGGAAATAAATAAATTAGAAAAACAAAAAATAAAACTAAAATTTGAAGAAAAATTCTTTAGCAAAGTATATTTTTTCCATGCTCAAAATTCTAAAAATAGGTATGTATGGAGAGATTTTCTTTATTATCATAAAAATTATCCATCTAAAACCAAAAGCAAGCATATTGTGCAATCAAGATACACTAGAACTTATTCTGTTAAACACAGGAATAAAACAAGGATGTCCACTGTCCCACTATTATTTGAAATCATCCTGGAAATGCTACCAAAAGTAATATGACAAGAGAATGAAATTAAGTAAATAAAGATAGATAAATATGAGTTCCCTATTTATATGATGACTTGAATGGAAAATCTAGGGAATCAATACTGACACTAATTGACACAAGTAATAGCTTCAGCAAAGCTTCAAACTACAAAATAAATCCTCAAAGATAATAGTATTAGTTCTTTCTATGGCAGCTAAGAATTGAAAATCCAAAGGATGTTCATCTTTGGGGCAATAGCTTAACAAGCTATAATATGTGATTTTAATGGAATATCATTGTACTATAGAAAAAGACAAGCAGGATGATTTCAGAGAAGCCTAGAAAGACTTATATAAACTGATGCATAATGAGGTGAACAGAACCAAAGAGAGCATTGTTCAGAGTAATAGCAATATTATTCAGTGTTTTGGTTATTTTCAGCAATACAATGATCCATGACAAATCCAAAAGACTAACAGTGAAGCATTGCTAGCTGCCTTCAGAGAAAGAACTGATATCAATGGAATAGACTGACATATCTATTTTTAACTTTCTTACTTTTACTTACTTTCTTTTACTTTTCTTACTTTACTTTTACTTGCTTTTCTTTTACTTATTTTAACTTTCTTACTTTAACTTACTTTTTCTTTTATTTGAGTCTTCTTGTACAAAATGGTTAATATGGAAATGTTGCATAAAACTGCACATGTTTTACCTATATCTGTTTGCTTACTATCTCAGGAAGGGGGAGGGAAACTCAAAACCTAAAAATAAAAATGCTAAAAAATTTCAAAAAACCAATATTCTATATAATAAAAAGCACAAGAAGCAACCATAGAAAGGAATACATAAAATCTCTGAGGGATCAAATTTCCAAATCATCCAAAAGACTTTCATAGAATAAATTATGGAATGTTCCTTAAAGTAACAAAGAAAAACAATTAAAATTGAGAATTATTCAGTGCTCATTGGTAGCCCATACCAATATAGATCCCTTGGGGAATAGCTGGACAAACTGTATATGTGTATGTCAAGGAATATTATTTTATTCCAGCAAATCACAACAAGGTTGATTTTATAGAAACTTGAGAAAATCTTTATGAAATAATGCAGAGTAAAGTGTGTGTGACCAGAAGAACCTTGTATAACCCCACAGTAACTCTTTAAATGGAAAATAAACTTTTAAAACTTACTGAATTTAATCAATACAATGACTTATCTTATATAACTGCAGAATGTCAATGATGAAGCATGCTGCCTCCTTCTTAAGAGTGGATGGTTGCAGAATGAGACATTTGAAACATCAAGAATATATTGATTTTTTATGCTAATTAGTTATTTATTTTCTTTAATTGAAGGACATTTAGGGAGAGAGAGAGGAGGTGGGTTTTGCACACACAGACCCAAAAAAGAAATAAAATGTAGTTATTGGAATAGTGTAAAACAAAAATTAGAGAGATGAAAGATCAGAAGAAAACACAGAAAAGAACAGTTTTGAAAATGTTGGATTTTATTTATACACACATGTTGCAAAATAAAACACAAATTGTATACATTTTTTAGAATATCAAAGATTCAATTAATATTTGCAGATTATTTAATAACTATAATTAATATAATTATAAAGAACTGATGA
Source organism: Macrotis lagotis (assembly GCF_037893015.1). Classification (NCBI taxonomy): domain Eukaryota; kingdom Metazoa; phylum Chordata; class Mammalia; order Peramelemorphia; family Peramelidae; genus Macrotis; species Macrotis lagotis. The sequence goes on from NC_133666.1 coordinate 299,013,986, forward strand.
ATATTTTGCATTTTTCTTCTTCCAGGGGAACCATGGGCAAAGAATTCAATGTCTATTGGCCAGTCTCCTGGAGATCAATGAGCACTGGTGAAGTAATGCTACTGACTGATAATGGGACCCATTATTACTAGAACATACTTTTCTTGTCACTGCTGTTTATTCTTCATAGTGGAAGAGGACTAATGGCATCAAAATGTTTGGGTCAAGATACAGTGTGTTCCATACCAACTTGGAATGTTCTAACACAAGTTGGGTGTAAGTAGTCCATGTGAACATTTGGTGAGGGCAAGAAGAATTCTCTAAATTTGTGCATCTCATATTTTTTTCTTTGTTTTTCTGTTTTGCTCATAGAGAAAGGGTAATCTCACCGTGTTGGACATTCCTATGCCAGTGTCTCCCAAGTCTCACAAATAATATTAAAGAGTCCTTCAGAAAGATCTTGAGAATGTCCTTGTACTGCTTCTTCTGACCTCCCTCTGAGCACCCGCCATATGCAAATTCTCCATAAAATAGTCTTTAAGGTAAATGTACTTTTGGCATTTCCTATCACTACAGCTCAGGAAGAGACACGTTTCAATAAATCTCAATTTAGCTAGCCTTAAAACTGGTAGGATGGAAAATATTGGGAAGAGGGGTAAATACATGAAGGAACAAGGTCTATGCTCTCTCTGCTTCTAGGAGATTTCATAAGGGGGGAAAGGGAGCATAGTAAGATTGTCTCCAAAGACGTGTTTACAAAGTTCCTTAATTTGTTTTTGGGACATCATCCATATGCTCGTCTCTTAATGAACCACTTGGTAGTATTTTAGTTGTTAATTACTTCAAAATCCTCTTCAATTCTGAAAATTCCCAGATTAGACATCTGAGAAGTACCCAATCATTTTCCAAATAAATTTTGTTGTATTTTGTACTTGTTATTACTCATTTCTATGTGTTTTATTCCACATTTGGTTTAATACCATATTTTAAAGGTTTTCTTAATGTTTGTTTTCATATATTTACTAAAATGCTTGACTTTATAACCAGTGCCTGCCTTTGTATCTATAACAGTTACATAAAACAAGAGGTAAGTTAGGAAAATTTATGAGTCATTATACTATTTAGAAATACTAATGAAAGCATACATTATTAGAATAAGCTAAAATAAATTATTACTAAAATATGATCAAGACATATAAGTATCCTAGTATATATAACTATTGTCATGTTTTCATAAAGACAAGGTATTTCTAAAATAAAGCTTCCAATCTCAATAACATGGAAATGACCTTGGAAATGTCCTTCAAACTTATCTAGATTCTCTTGATTACATTTACTAAAATGCTATAGAGGAGCAGTCAATCATTAAACACTTAGAATTCTGTATTAACACTGGACCAATTGCCCATAAACAAAATAATCTGAAACAAACTGCTTCCATATGGTTTAATTCTATACTTAAAGTCTATTTTATAAGCTATCTTAAGTCCAATATGACATGAAACTAGTCATAACATTATAGAAATTTTCAAGTTTTATAAAATGTATAGAGATTACAGTTTTAACCTCAATTTAAAGTACTTCCTGAGAGATAAGCAAAACCTTTTTACATGAACTTTGAAGGGGAAAATTTAAACACATGAAATAATAGACAAATGAAACACATCAACATTAAGGAAAACTTCAAGCAAAATAATATTATTCTCTGTACAGCAGAGAAAAAAATGTTGAAAATTTAAATGAAACTTTTCTTCTTCCTCTGTTCTATTCTGTAAGGTCAGAAGTTTGTAACCTAGGGTCTATGAACTCATTTTTGTCCTTGTTTTAAAATATTTAAGTAACTATTTCAATATAATCAGTATCAAGGGGTCTAACCACAAAACTTTTACTTATATTTCCTTCCTGACAGCAAGTAAAGCACAGGAGGGTAAACAGGTATCTTCTTTGTCTGCTATCAATTGCTATATGTCTGTGAACACATAGTGCCTCTTTTTCTTTTGTATTTATTCTAAAAGACTATTCTGAGAGAATATTAACAAAGAATTTGAGGGAACCAAAGACCCATAATAAATCCCACCAGCAACTTATATAGGTTGCAGTAAAAATAATTGTTGACAGATTTGGAAAGAAAATCACGAAAAACAGTTATGACTTCCATGTGATAAAGAGATAGGTGTTGATTCCAGCCTCTAGACAGGGAGCACTATTCTGAATAAAATTCACTATGAGAAAAAAAGAATTCCCAATAACCAGGAGCCATGAATTTTCTTTTTCGATCAACATCTTTGACTCATCTTACATGTGGAATTTTTGATCCCTGTATTTGTCACAAGCAGGCCACAGATGAATTCAGACCCATGTATCCAACTAGATTTCCATGTGGAGAGATTTATATGAGATATAATAAAACTTATTTATGTAAATGTAAATCAGTTTTACCCAAGGATAAAATCCTAAGAAGTTGTTAACCATCATCTAAAGAACCCAACCTACCAGTGTGAATATAGAAAAGAAGTAGTGCTTCCAGAGAGGGAGTTACACATATAATGGGCATAGCTATCTCAAAAAGGATAAAAGTCCTAGATGCTAATAACAAGGTGAACAGTGAGAATCAATTATGTGTCTAGTTTCTCCAGACCTGGAAAATATTCCTGGACTTCCAGCAACAATGAGGGCCAAATCCCATCTCTCCAAAGGATCAGCATAATAAATCAGTCATCAAGTTATGAATCAGATGAACTTAAAACTTCCATGATCTCTGTGCATCTGCTTATAACAAGATAAAGGGTACTTATGATATAGAGCACCATGGATAACCCAAAAATCCTAGCTCAAAAGTGGAAATAGGGGTTCAACTTGAAAACTCATGTGTGCCTAAAGAATGATTGGAGAAAGAATATGAGAGCATGCCCAGACCAACATATAATCCATGTAAATGATTTTGAACCTTATGCAGTGGAGTCTCAGAAAATTGTTGCCTCAAAAATGGAAGACCATAGGAATAATTTGAAAGAACATTTGATCAATCATAATGTCATAGGATCTTATCCTCTAGTAAGAAGAATGAGTGGACTATTGGATTTTAAATAAGAGAATAAAATTGCATCACTATATCATGCCATATGTTCAAGATAACCTGGACTTTCTATTGGACAGTTAGTAATGCTCAGGATTAAACCTGTGAAGAATGGGTCCTATCAGAATTTCATGGCAAAGTCATAAAAGTTAAAAAAAAAATAGTCCATAAATCCTGTGGGATTCAGTCAGTTTAAATTAATAATCCAAGTGATTTCTGGGTCTCTGCCTCTTTTAAAAATTCATGGGGTGGCTAGGTGGCACAGTGGATAGAGCACCGGCCCTGGAGTCAGGAGTACCTGAGTTCAAATCCGGCCTCAAACACTTAATAATTGCCTAGCTGTGTGGCCTTGGCAAGCCACCTAACCCCATTGCCTTGCAAAAACTAAAAAAAAAAAATCATGAAAATTATTGGAATAGACTTGGATTCAGAAGTAGATTAAGGGTTTACCTGCTGTATGATTCTGGGCAAAACAGTAATTATCTTTTCTCCAGTTTCATCACCTGTAAAAAAAGGGAATTAAACTCAATGATCTAGTATTCCTTTTAGCTCTAAATCTATAATGCATTGATCTCTTGAAATTGGAAGAACATGAAGATTGAATAAGTTGACAAGAAAACTCAGATCTAAACAAATCAGTGTAATAGTTCAACATATTCCAGTTATCTTCAAATAATTGTTGGTGAGAATAAATGCAGAAGGATCCAAAAGAAGTGAAAACAGTCAAGGAAATGGAAAGTGACTTTCAGAGAGTCATTTAATATTTTAAAAAAAAGAATAAGCTTCTTTCTCTGAGGGTACCTTATTGTCCAGGGATGGTAGAAGATAATGGATAATAGGGTCTTAGTCCTTTTTCTCCTCTTCCTCCTCCTCCTCCTCCTCTTCATCTTCATCATTGCTTTCATATTACATTTAAACTTTAAAGTCCAAAGTCTTTAAAAGTTTTACAAGTATTATTTCATTTTATCCTCACAACTGAGGGGGGTAGGTGCTATTATTATTATTTTTCCCATTTTATATATGAAAGAAACTGAAAAGAAGTCAAAAACCTTGCCAATGGTAACATGGCTATTAAATAACTGAAGCTGACTTTAGATACAGGTCTTTGTGACTACAAGTCTAGTAATCTGCCTTTTTTGGTACTACCTAAGTACATAGTTCATAGTTTCATAGGATTGTGTGAATATTAAATACCATAATATATTCTAACTGATCCAGGATTATTAGTGTTGTCTAAGGCCTAATATTCCATGACCAGAACTCTATGATTTTTGGATTCTTACACCAAGGAAGAACTCAGAAGCTGATACAGAATAGATAATTCTGGCACAAAATGGAAACAAATTTAATTGCTCTTCTTTGATGTTAGACAAGAGAGTGTAAATATTAACAAGCTTTGAAATGTCCGTATTTAGACTCTTCATCTATGGAAAGAATTAGTAAAGCTTGAACAATGCCCCAAGGAATAGTAGACCCTGGAACAGTTATATGGCTCAGGGGATAGATTGCTGAATCTGGAGTCAAGAAACCATGAGTTCAAATCTGGTCTCATTCTCTAACTATGGGACCCTGGGAAAGGAAATGGAAAATCATTTGAGCATTTTTGTCAAGAAAAGTCCATAGATAATATGGTCCCCAGGGTCATGAAGAATTAGACCTGATTGAATTACTAACTTTCAAAGGTGATAGACCCAATGAGGTAGGCAAACACTCTTATGAATATTGCATTGTTTTTGCAAAGCCCCACTCATTTCTTAAGACTATTTCATTGACAGTAGGATTGCACAGCCATTCAATGACATTGTCTAATTTGATTTTCCACTAAACCTCTATCTCATGTTTTCCTTAGACATTAAGATTTCCAAGTAAGATTCACGAATTGCTGTCAATGACTCAAAGTTATAACATTGCTTGGATATTAGCTTTTATGATCTCAGACCATGACTAGGTTGTAGGGTTGACTTGACTAATTCTATAATAAGGTAATTTAGTCGTTGAGAAGCTTTCATGCTTCCATATTTGGAAAAATGATGTGGGACAGAGGAAAGAGTATTGGATTTTTTGAGTCAGATAACCCAGATTCAAATCCCAGTTCTACCATTTTCTACCCATTTAACCTTGAACAGGGTATTCAATCTCTTAGCTTCAATTTTCCCTCATGTTAAATGAGGACATTGGACTCAGTTCAGTTGTTTTTCAGTCATATGACCTGAGTTGGGGCTTTCATGGCAAAGATACTATAGTAGTTTGCCATTTTATTTTACTTTATACATGAGGAAACTGAGGCTAACAGGGTTAAGTAACTTCCTCAGGATCACATAGTTTGTAAATGTCTGAGGTTGAATTTGCATTAAGGAAAATGAGTCTTCCTGATTCCAGATCTAGCACTCTAGAACATTCCTAAGGTCCTTTTCTGTTTTCAAGCTATAGTCAATTGATGCTATAGACTTCAGAGTATTCCTCATTTGGCAAACATGGTTTTGGTTCAAATGTCAGCAAATAGGAAGTGGTGATATTCTCAGTAGTGTAATATAATGGGATACGAAAGTCTACATGCTGAATTCACTAGATCATCTGCTTAGGCTTCACGGTAATCAGCATGTTTAACAGGTATGATTAAAATATGCTGGCTAGGGGTGGGCATAAGGCCTTGTCAAATATAATGAGTATAGTTTTAAAGCTTTTAATTCTTATCAGAGGCAAAAAAGTCTGGAGACAAGAAGAACTGGGTTGAAATTTGATCTCAGACACTCATTACTAATTGTTTGACTCTGGGGAATTCATTTAACCTCCTGGAGTTTCAATATGTCCAGTTTTTAAATGGGGGTTATAATAGCATCTACCTCATAGGATTGTTGGGAGGATCAAAAGATATAAAATTTCTAATGTGATTAACAAAAGATCAGGCACATAGTAGTAGAAGATACTTCTCTTATCCCTTTCTCTTCTCCCTGCCAATTTGAAGCCTTCCTTTAGTAATTTGTTTCTGATATGAAGACCTTAATCAGGGGGAGCTATAGATAGAGAGAAATATCACCCCATTGCACCTTCTGCAAGTGCTATGTCTTCAGGTCATACTAGCTAAAAGGAGTAGTCAGAAAGTAAGCAATAGGCTAAAAGCACTAATGATTTCAAGCAGATTAAAAAAAAACCTAGGGCATAAGAAGATAAATCAACAGAGAAGATATTAATATTACAGAGAATATGAACACCAAAACATCCACAAGATTACAAAAATAACTGTAAATATTAAAGACAAAGGAAAATGAACTAATATCTGAGTAAACACAGAATTGTATAGATTCCAAGGAGACCAAGAGAATAGTACCAAGATGATCCAAGATGACTCAGAAGAGAAATGAGAACTTTGAAAAAAAAGAATGAAAAGAAAAAAAAAGGCAACTAGTAAATATCTGAGGCCAAATTTAAACTCTAGTCTTCCTGGTTCCTAGACCAGAACTCTAAACACTATATCACTTATTTGCATAAAAATGCATTCTAAAGCATTTGGAATACAAATTTGCTAAGGTAAAGAATTATCTGATTTTTAAAAAGTCAGTATCATTAATCATTTGATCAAATAAGAAAATTTAAGCCTCAAAGATCTCCCAAGAGAACATGACAAATTAAAGCACATAGATACCATAATGCATAACATATGACAACAGTACTTCTTAGAATTACTGAATATAAAAATAGAACATAAATTGAAAGACTTCACAAATCACTTTATCACATAAATTTAACCAGAAAGACTGAGTACAATAATAATTTTTTCAAGATAATAATAATGATGAGTTAACTTGGATATAATCAATGTTAGATGGGATATGAGGAAAAAGAATACTCTAAAATGTTAATAAGCTACAGTCAACCTGACAGAAATTTGGAATTCTGTAAATAAAGTAACTAAAATATTTATAATCTAATAGCTGTATCAAAATATTTTATTGCTAAATATATACCTTCAAGGAGATCATTGACCTCCCACCTCCCCAAAAAAGAATGAATAGAAAGTGGTAACAAAGAATCCTCATAAAGTAGAGATAGCCATCTGTTACCAAATAGTTGAACAAACTGTGGCAAAAGGTAAACAATGAATATTATTGTATCATAAGATATAACAAGAATGAAGAATATAAAGAAGCTTGAAAAGGCTTACCAGAGCTGATAGAAAGAGAAATAAGAAAAAAACACACAATAACTAAAAAAAAAATCACAAAACAGTTTAAAATGAATGTTGTAAAATTATAAAGAATTTTCTTGGTCCCCAAAAAGAGAGTTAAAAAGAAATTCTCATTTCCTTTCTAGATTTGGGAAGGTATATGGTACATAAAATACCACATGATATTTTCTTGATATATTGATGTATTTCAGAATTTTTATCTTTTTAAGAATATTTTTATTATAAATTATGGCTCCTTTCAAAGGAAAAGTAAAAAATATAGAAGTGAAGAGCTAAATGGAATATAAATATATTTTAAATAGTTTGTATATCTAATAATAATAATAATGTGTTCCACATCTTATCAATAAATTACTCTAAAATCTAAACCAAGAAAAAGCAAAGGAAAATTGATTTTGTTCTATTTATGTGAGTCTCACAACTCACCTTATCTCCATGTCTTAAAACGTTACTATAATGAAATGAACAAAGAGTAAAGTAACCCAGCATGAAATAGTTGCTATTGTCTATTGTTGTGCCAACTGTACTTATGCTTCTTTATGTCCAAGAGTCACTTGACCATTTCTTACTGCAGAATAAGTTAGTCTATCTGCAAGTGTCCATCAAGATTGGGCAGGTGCGATTAATCAATTGATGTTCCCATTTTAATTTCTCATAGTTCTTTTAGAGGCCCACTATGATGTGAGATAATTCGTGTGCAGATATGTCTACATTTAATGTTTATATTTCAATTGATTAATATATTTTTTTGAAATTTATTTTCATGATGCTGTTAAAATTGTTTTACCTCATATAAGAGTATATGTACCTTCTTGTTTCACAGAATTATAAATTTCAATCTGGAAAAGGACCATAGGGGTTATTCAGTCTGACTTCATTTTATAAATAAGAAAACTAAAGAATAAAAAGGTTAATAAGTATCACAAAGTTATTAAGTGTCTGAAGCAGAATTTTAATGCAGGCCTTCACTTCAGATTGAGCATTCTATCCACTATGCCATCTGTTAGTTTTGTTGTCTTGTTTGGTTTTGTAACTTCTTTTACTCTCAGCAAAATATGAAGCATTGTGCTATCTAGTTTGCATATCTTTAAATAGCATCCACTTAAATAATTGCCAAAACATGATTTTTCAACAAAGATAACAAAATGGGAAGTTTTAAAGGAAGGTCCATGCACATATAGTTCTCTAACAACAACAAATAGGAGAAGATTTATCTAATAACAAATAAGAGAAAATAAATAAAGAGGAAAAGCTTGCAATAAAATTAAAATCTGTCATGTAAATTGAGGAAGCTAAAGAGGAGTGCAAATATAATAAAAGATGAATACCTACTGCAGCAAAATAACTAAAGTAGCAGAATGAAAAGTGTCCCAAGAGATTTCTACAAATGGATAAATGATGATCTTGAACCTAAGCAAGAATTAACATTAGAAAATCATAAATGCATTGATAGGTGGAATTTCCCACACCAAAATTATTCATTATCATCATCATCATTAATATGTTTGGACCACAAAAATTAGCAACAAAACATAAAAAAGAACTTGAAAACAATCATAGTAATCATTGTTTATTATTTTGAAGATTACAAAGTACTTTTCACATAATTACTCATTCGATTCTCCAAACAATCCTAAGAAGCAAGTGTTAAAACTAAATCTTAAGATTAGAAGAGAAATTAGGGTGAAATGAGAAGATTCTAAATGGTGAAACATCAACACTGTATTACTGTTGTTGAAAATGGAATACTGCATAGTAAAATAAAACTTTATGAAGAGCACCAGGTTATTCAAAGGATTTTAAAACATGCAGAATCAAGCAAGAAACCTGAATGAGAGTTCACAAGGCACAATCTCAGTATTAGTCTTGAAAGAATTGAGGATAAGAAAAAATATGAAAAAATATTAAGGACAATCATCAAAGCAAATTTCTCCCCCGAAACCCAAAAGGAAAATATGAAGAGTAAGAATTCAAAGATAAACTATTATGTAATTTATCTATTTACAAATATACTTAAGCTCCAACATTACAATGATGAGAAGGAAAAAGTATTTCATGCTTCCAGGAAAAAATAGGAATTATCAAGTACTAATAATTAATATTACAATATGATTTTCACAGTGAACGTGAGATAATCAGAGAAATAGAATATACAAAATTAAGACACATTGAGCCATGAAATACAAATTATCTATATAGTGTCAAGGTTAAGAGATGGACATGTAGAAAGATGTAAACTTTGGAAAAATCCACAAAGTAAAATAAATGTCTTTCAGAGAAATTGTTAAACAGAAAAGAAGACTTTTGTATTGAAAAAGACTATTTAAAACAATGTATGCCTCTCAAATCAAGACAAGTTGGTTGTTTAACATTTGAAAAATTTTAAAGCAGTGGTTCACTTTAAATGGTTTGTGAGCTCTTTGAGAATCACAATGAAGATCCAAGGGATTTCCATTTAAAACAATTATTAAACCTTGAACAATAAATAATTGCTTAATTATATTACAGATATATTTTCCCTTTATGATAATAGGCATGTACATAGGGACAAAGTCAATATGATAGAATATAGGCCAGTATCCATCTGAATTGTCCAAAATTTTCCTCCAAACTACCTTTGAAAGTACACTTCAAATCAAATTTTGGAGTGACAGAGTCAACAAAAGATCCGGGGGAGACAATTTCCCCAGTCTAAGACATTTTAGAAAGTTGTAAAGAAGGGTAGGTAGCATCATGGTGGTGCAGGCTTGGAACACAGCAAGAGAATTGTTAATGGCCCTTGGATGTGACCAGGGCAGCAGAAGTATGGCAACAGCAGTATGGCAGCAGCTTCATGGTCTCTCAGGCCAGGGACAGTAAAAAGGTCAGACAACAGGTCAGAAAGATTATGGAGAAATCTATTGTTGAGTGGCAAATCTATTGTACATAAAAAGTTTTGAGTTTCTGTTCCTTTCTGAAGAGGGGCACTTGCACAAAGTTCCAGGGCCAAAAGAAGCCCTAGCACTTGGAACTCAGGGGAAGCAGAGTCCATTCTTGGGTAAAAGACAGAATACAAGCTAGGAGAAGAGAGATGACACACATTTCCCAAGATTATTTCACCTTGTAATTTACTGAAAACAGTAGCACAAAAAAGACTAAAACTGAGCACAGAGTTTCGCACCCCTAGGAGAGTAGAGCCCAATGTTAACATAAAGTTTAAAGTGAAGAAATAGGCTGAGGAAATGAGCAAACAAACAAAACAAAAAAAAACCAGCTTAGGCATGTAAAGCTACTTCAGTGACAGGGAAGAACAAGATATAAACTTTAAAAGAGACAACAAAGTGAAAACATCTATAAGAAAATTCTTGGGGGCAGAGCAAAGATGGTGGCATGAAGGCAGGAATACCTGCAAACCCATTCCCCCAAAACTCCAAAAGATATCAAATTATGACTCTAGCCAAATTTAGAGGGGCAGAACCCCTAGGTTTGCAGGTTTCCCTGCCTTCACACCACCATCTTGACTTGAAGGGCTGGTGAGAGAATTCTGTCATACCATAGTGAGTGCAGAGCAAGCTCTGACCCCAGAGCAACCCTGTGGTGAGAACCTGCAGCAGGAATGGGGAAAGCCGGCCTGCACCTCTAGAAAACAGCCCACAGTCCAAAAGGGGGTCCAGGGAGACTGCAGAGGTCTCTCTTCTCTCTCTGGGGCTGGACTTGGCTGTTTTCCCACACCCAAATCCAGGTTCCAATTTGGGCTTCCACACCACCATAGTCAAGCAGGAACTCTCCTCACAGCTCCAGGGAAGAGAGGAGAGCCTGTGGACATCCATATCCCAAAGGACAGGCAAGAGAGCAGTCAGAGCCTCTCATAAGATCTTGTAGGAATTAAGGTCCCTGTGGGTTGTCCCCCCAAAATACCCCAAAACTTTGGAAATCCAGTAAATCAGTCACAGGCTGAGGAAATGAGCAAACAAAAGTAAAGAAGAATCTGATCATAGAAAATTACTTTGCTCTCATGAAGGATTCAGAAGATGAAAAAAATCAAAACTTCTGTACCCCAAATCTCCAAAACAAATAGAAAATGTGTTCAGGCTATGGATGAGCTCAGAAAAAGATTTTGAAAAGCAATTAAGGGAGGTAGAGGAAAAATTAGGAGGAGAAATGAGAGCAATGTAGATAAATCATGAAAACCAAATCAGCAGCATGGTAAAAGAAATACAAAGAAATACTGAAGAAAATAATATGTTAAAAATCAGTCAAATGGAAGAAGCAGTACAAAAGGCAAATGAGGAGAAGAATGTCTTAAAAATCAGAATTGGTCCATTGGAAAAAGAATGAAAAAAATCTCTCCAAAGAAAATAACTCCTTTAAATGCAGAATGGAACTAAAGGAAGCTGATGACTTTGTGAGGAATCAGGAAAAAAACCCAAATTAACAACAACAACAAAACAAAATTGGAAGAAAATGTGAAATATTTCATTGGAAAAACAACAAACCTTAAAAACAGATCCAGGAGAAATAATTTTAAAAATTATTAGACTACCTAAAAGTCATGACCAGGAAAAGAGCCTAGACTTCATTTTTCAAGAAATAATGCAGCAAAATTGCCCTGAGATCCTAGAAGCAGAGGGTAAAATAGAAATTGAGAGAAGTCATTGATCACCTCCTGAAAGAGATCCCCCAAAAAACCTTCCAGAAATATTATAGCCAAATTTCAAAACTCCCAAGTCAAAGAAAAAATACTAAAAGCTTCCAACAACAAACAATTCAACTATCATGGCTCCATTGTCAGGATTACACAGGATCTGTTAGCATATGCATTAAGGGCTCATGGAGCTTGGAATATGATATTCTGGAAGGCAAAAGATACTGCCCAGCAAAACTGAACAACCTCTTTCATGGGAAAAGATGGACTTTTAATGAAACAGGGGACTTTCACACTTTCGTATTGAAACAACCAGAGCTCAACAGAATGTTTGATCTCCAAGTATAGGACTCAGGTGAATCATAGAGAAGGCAAACAAGAACTAACTATGAGGAACTTAATGGTGTTCAACTCTTTATATTCCTGCATGGGAAGAAGATACTGATAACTCATATGAACTTTCTCATTTATAAGAGCAATTATAAGGAGCATATATAGACAAGGCACAGGAAGGAGGAGAATATAATGGTATAATATAGTAAAACGATGGAGTCAATGGGTAATAAAGTGCTGGGAGGAAGAGAAAGGAGAGGAAGAAGGGGCTAAGAAATTTCACATAAGAATCAAGAAAAAGCATTTTCAATGGAGTGGAACATAGGAAGGTGTGTGTGTGGGGGGGGATGAGTGAGCCCTCATTCTCTTCAGAAATGTCTCAGAGAGGAAATAACATACACACTTAATAGGGTATAGAAATCTATCTTACCCTAGAGAAAAATGAGAGGAAAGGGATGGGATAAGAAGGAATGGGGGAGGGAAGTGGAGATTAGATGATAGAAGAGATGGAAGACTGTGGGAGATGGTACTCAAACACAACACATTCTTGAACAGGGACAGGGTGAAAGGAGACAGAGAATAGAAGAAGTGAGAGTGAGAAGGAATAGAGTGGAGGGAAATGCAACTAATAATAGCAACTGGGGGAAACATAGTGAAGTAACTTCTCTGGTGGACTTATGATAAAGAAGGCAACTCATCCCAGAGACAGAGCCATTGGAATCTGAACACAGACTGAAGTACATTTTTTCTCTCTCTCACTTTTTATTCTTGAGGTTTCTCATCTTTTTAAGGTGGGGGGGGAAGTGGGTTTATCTTTACTCTCACAAGATTATTTTATTAATATAAAATAAATAAATAAAAAAAGAAATAAAAGTTACTGGGAAAGATTCTTGTGGAAAATGGAATATTAGTTTGAGTTTAAAGGAAGCCAGTTGATTGAGAAAAGGAGGTAAGAAATTCTAGGCATGGGGGAGAGGCCAGAGAAAATGCCCAGGGGATTCATGAAAGAACAAAAAAACCTGTGTCACTGGATTGAAAAGTATTTGGTAAAAGTAAAATATAAGTCTGGTAAATTGGAATTTACAAAAGGCTTTGATGGTACCAAGATCAGTATTTTGTATTGGATGTCAGAATTAATAGTAAACCACTGGAGTTTATTGAATAGAAGGATGACATGATTGGAATGCACTTTGAAAAATTTCGTTTGGTGTCTGAATGGAAGATGGGGTGGGGAGATAATTGAGGAAGTCAGATTCACCAGCAAGCTACAGCAATATGCCAGGCATGAGGTGAAAAGGACTTGCATCAGAGTAGTGCAACCTCAGAGGAGAGGAGGAGACATATTAAAGAACTGTTACAAAGATGAAATCTATAGGCTTTAAGAAAAGATTGGATATGGGTGAAGGGGAGGGGGTTGAGAGATAATAAGGAATCCAGAATGACACCAAAAATATAAGCCTAAGAGATTGGGAAGATGTTATTGCACTCTACAATAACAGGACTTGGAAGGGTGGGTGGTGGGGGGAAGATAATGAACTAGTTTTGAATACATTTTGAATATAATTAGTTTAACATTTCTACTAGACATCCAGTTTGAGATATTGGAAAGGCAGCTGAAGATTCAAGATTATAGATTACTAGGACAGTTGGAACAGGATAGATGGATTTGACCTTTGCTATAATAGAGCAGATAATTCAAACCATTGGAGATGATGAGATCACTACAGGAAGTATAAAAGTATAAAAAGAAGAGGGACAAAACTCAGGACAGAATCCTGTGGGACTTCTATAGTTACAGGGAAGAAGCAGTCTAATAGAAAGAAGGAGAACCAGCAAAAAGTATTTTTAATAGCATTTTAAAAATCTAGAAACAGGAGACTTATCCAGTGATTAACAGGTTCAAATGCTGTAGGGTTATTCAGAGTAAGGACTGAGGAAAAAAAGTCAGTGCAGTGACTACATAACACTGATCACTTTAATTAAGTTTAATTGCAATTTCTCAACTTATCATAAAATTATTTTTAAAACTCCAGAAGCATTAAATAGCACAAACCAATTCCCAATACATTTATAACATTTACATATCCTCATTTGGGGTCCCTACTCTGATCAATGTACCTCCCCAATTCCACTGTTACCCTGTGATCAAACTTTACTAGACATGTAAACATACAATTAAGATGTCACAAACATTTTTATTCTTATAAGAAAAATGTCAGACTATTTGAAACCATGATTGTTGGGCATAAAAATTTTTTAAGCTATTTTGGAATCATCATAGACCATCACAAATGGTTTGCAGAAAGTATATTGCCTCTCATTGAGGTATTAAGTCTGCTTTCCAATATATACTATATTTATGATACTATTGACTGGTTGATTTTCAAATATATTGCTTGTCAGCACTGGTCATTTAGTAGAATTTTTGCTTTTTTTGCAGTAGTCAACTATTAGGAAAAACCTTTATGCCTGGCAACTGGAAAATGACTGACTAAATTGTAGATTGTAAATTAATTTGGGCTATTAGTATGATGAAATGTTATATTTATATGAAGAACAATGAATATTAGGAGGCAGCAGCAATCATTAAAAATCAAGATAGCTTCATTGAAAACAGATCATCTGACATAGAAAGGGATACATATTATTAAAAATGTATAGGGAAGCCTGGAAGGATTTACATGAACTGATGCTGAGTGAGATGAGCAGAACCAGAAGAATACCACCTTAATAGCAACATGGGAGTGATGATCAACCTTAATGGACTTGCTCATACCAACAGGGCAACAATCAGGCCTAATTTTGAGATATCTGCAATGGAGAATGCCATCTGTATCCTGAGAAAGAATTGTTGAGTTTGAACAGAGACCAAAGGCTTTCTATGTACCATTTATTTAATTTTTTAAAATGGTCTTATTATAGGGGCAGCTAGGTGGCATAGTGGATGAAGCACCGGCCTTGGAGTCAGGAGTACCTGGGTTCAAATCCGGTCTCAGACACTTGATAATTACCTAGCTGGGTGGCCTTGGGCAAGCCACTTAACCCCATTTGCCTTGCAAAAATAAAATGCTCTTATTACATAATTCTGTTATATCTCATACTACATGTTTCTTCCTTAAGGATAGGATTTCTCTCTCATCACATTCAACTTAAATCAATACTAACTATGGGAATGATGCAAAGACTAACAAACTGCCTTCTGTGAGGGGTAGGGTGAGGGGAGGGAAGCAAGACTGGGGCAAAAATTTTAAAACTGAAAATAAATAAAACCTTTCTAAAATTAAAAAAAACAAGGTAGCTTCATTGAAAAACAGATCATCTGACACAGAAAGGGATACATATTATTAAAAATGTATAGTATCACTTTTATTTTTAGTAACTGCAACAAACTGATAACAAAGTGGTGTCCATAATTTGGGTAACTGCTAAACAAATTGTACTTTATGACTTAAAGGTATGCTATTATTTCATAAAAAATAATTAATATGATTAATTTGTGAGAGAATGTGCATAATTTGAATATATTAATATGAATGATTTTTAATAAAACTTGCATGAAGTGATATAGAGCAAGGAAAGTATTTTAGGCAACAACCACAGAGATGTAAAGGAAAACAATATTAAAAAATATTAGAAATCCAATCAATTTCTAGGCCAGTGTTTATTGCAAAGGATTGATGGTAAAACATACCAGATCCTGCTTCTGTACTCCCAACAGTGAGTTAGAGGCAGAATAAGTACCATATAATCAAAAATGATCATGCATTGTTTTATTTTGATGAACTATAAAGGGATCTAAGAGGAGATACTTACATAAACATCAAATTTTTACAACAAAAATTATTTGTGTCTAGAAATTATATATCTCTTTAATGTTTGCAAAGTGTTTTATGAGTATAATTTGATTTTATCCTTACCAAAAACCTGGAAAATAAATGTTATTATTTTCTCCATTTTGCAGATGAGGAAATTGTGGTAGACATAAGTTAACAGACATGTCCAGAGACACACAGAATTTGAGGCAGACTCTGGCACAATTTTAACTCCTAACTCCAGATCCAACCTTCTAAATACCTAATCATCATAAAAAACTATTCATAGACAACTAAAATTATTTATTTTTGACAAGGCTTTGTCACTGTTTTGTTGTTGCTGCTGTTGTTTGTATTTTATTTTTGAAGAGGACCAATGATATTACATGATGTTTTGACATGTTTGTGAATTGTATTTAAATGAGGCAGAATAGTACAAAGATATCATCTCACTCTCTCTTCCAGAATCATCAAAACATATCAAAATTCTTTATACTATTCATATGGAAAATACAGAAATCAATCAATCAATCAATAAATCAACAAACATGGTTAGCATCGCCTGTACTAAAAACAATGTAATATACTAAAGATTCAAAGGAAAAAAGAAAGAAACAATTACTTAACTCAAGGACCTCACATTTTAGCTATGGAAATAATATATACCTGTGTATAAAAAAAATAATAGGGAATGGAATTTGGGGGATGGCACTAGGTAATGGGGTTAAGTGACTTGCCCGTGGTGACAAAGCTAAGTAAATGTTAAGTGTCTGAGGTCAAATTTGAACTCAGGTCCTCCTGACTCCAGGGCTGATGCTCTATACACCACGCCACCTATCTGTCCCTTCCCCCACCACTGCTTCACCTAGCTGCCCCTTGGAGATGAATTTTGTCAAGATTTGAGAAATAAAGAAAAACTTTAAATAGATGCTGTCTTGAAGGAAATGAGCAGTTCTGTGAGATGGAGAAATACTGAGTATGGGGTCTTGTACTACAAATGCACTTTTCTTTAAAATTTTCTCATGGATGATGGAAGGAGAGAAGAGGAACACCAATGGGAAAAGATCAATTAGTAGATCATTACAAGGGTACTGGTGAAATGTGATGAACACATGAATTAAAATGGCAGTTCAATGAGTAGGAAAAAAAGAGTTGGATGTGAGAGAAGTTGCTGCAATAGGAAAAAAATTAATATTTTGCAATTTATTATAAATGTGAGGTGAGTGATAAAAGAATAGTCAAACATAATGCAGAGGTTACAGGACTGAAAGATTGGAGGGATGGTGGAGCTCTTGAGAGAAAGAGAAATATTTGAAAAAATGAGTGGTTTTAGGGGACAGGAGAGACGGACATGTTGAATTTGAGATATCTCTGGGAAATTTAGTTTGAAATGTCTAATGGATGATGATTATGATGATGGAGGACTTATGACCTACATAAGGTCAACAGATATATCTGTACTTAGATATAGATATTTGAATTTCAGAAGTTCAAATAAACTCTGGATATAGATATATCTGAGGATGTGGTCAAGGGATGTTTGCATATATTTATAAAAACATAAAAGGAATTCCTAATGAGCACAAACCTTCATGTGTTAATATGAGTCTAGATTTTTTGTAGTACAATGAATTTTTCTGAGAAAATATGAATGAGATAATTCAAAATCATTTGGTCTTTGTAAAGAGAGAATAAACACTAAATCAAATAAAGTTGAAAATGAAAATTAAATCTCTGTTGACAATTCATGAAATTAAACCTCTAAAATTCTCTGATGATATGTCTACATGACATGCTTAGAGGAAGCTATTTGGTTCAACTGACTAAAGGGGCTGGACCTGGAGTCAGAAAGATGAGTTTAAATATGACCTCTGATATTACTAAGTGTATGACCCTGGCCAAATTATTTAACCATTTTTTGCCTGAATCCACTGGGTTAGGAAGTGGCAAACCATTCAGCTTTCCCCATAAAAACACCATAGACACTAATGGCATAATATTATCCATTGGGTCACAAAGGGTCAGAAATAGTTCAATGATTGAACAACATCTATCTCTTCCAGCTCTAAATCTCTGATGATTTTCTGGCCATAGTAGTTCCTTAAAGACTCTCCACTCAATAATTAAGACATGGTACTTATCCTTGATGCTTTGATCCAAATTTCAAAATACACAATAAATCCATAGTAATTTCATAACCTAACCAATTTTTGAGTGCTTCAGTAACATGAAATACACATGGACAGACACACACACACACTCACACACACACACACACACACACACACACATACACACAGACTCATTAATCAGTGTAGAAGTGATTCAATGGAATTGAAAAGAGAACCGAGAAGATGTCTAAGCTTGTATAAAATTGCTTCAAATTTCATAGAAAATCCTAAAAAAAAATCAATATCTTTTCTCAAAAAATGCACCATTTCTTCCTTTTTTCCATCTGAAGCTTTGATTCCAATATAATTTCCTCACTGATCTTTTCCATTAAGTATTTTCTCAAGCATTTTTTGATGAGAGATTATAGGAATGCACATTCTCCCATGCTTTTCCCATATCTTCTACAAAAGCAGACTTCTGAAAATGGGATGCCCAAAAGGAACAGCTCTTATCCTGCCAACTATGCCAAATTATTGTTTGCTAAAACTCCTTCCATTTTGGTTTACAGATACTCATGGAGATAAGCTACCCAGATTAAAAGAAAAGGAAAAAAAAACGTAACTCCATTTCAGAAAATGAAATTGAAGAAACCACCAATAAACTTCCTAAAAAAAAATTTCCAGGGGGGCTGAGCCAAGATGATGGCCTGAAGGCAGGAATTCCCAGAAACTCATTCCCAAAAAACTCCAAAAGCCATCAAATTATGACTCTAGCCAAAATTTAGAGGGGCAGAATCCACAGAAAGACTGAGTGATACTATTTCTCAGTCCAAGAAAACTTGGAAGTTCCGCAGGAAAGGTCTGTTTCATCAGGACTGGGGGTTGGAGAAAGCCAGTGCAAGCACAAGCCCAGCCAAAGCCACAGCTGCAGGGCAACACAGCCGGGCTAAGTGCCTAGAACCCTGGGGGCACCAGGGTCTCTGGTAGAGGGCCAATTTCCAGACCTCCTGACCCAGGGATCACAGGAAGCATGGTAAGAGGGTGGGGGGGGAGGAGACTATGGAGGTCTCTCTGCTCTCCCTGGGACAGGGCTCTTCTATTTGCCCACACTCAGATCCAGGTTGCAGTTTGGGCTTCCATATGACCATAGCCAAGCAGGGAATTTCCTCAGAGCTCCAGGACAGAGGGGAGAGCTTGTGGTCATCCACATCCCAAATCACAGGCAAGAGAGCAGTCAGAGCCTCTCATAAGATCTTGGAGGAATTAAGGTCCCTGTGGACTGCCCCCCCCCAAAAAACCCAAAGCTTTGGATGTGCAGTAAATCAGTCATAGTCTGAGGAAATGAGAAAACAAAAGAAAAAAGAATATTCTGACCATAGAAAATTACTTTGGTCTCATGGAAGATTCAGAAGATGACAAAATCGAAACTTCTGTACTCAAAACCTCCAAGAGAAATAGAAAATGGGCTCAGGCTATGGATGACCTCAAAAAAAAAGACTTTGAAAAGTAATTAAGGGAGGTAGAGGAAAAATTAGGAGGAGAAATAAGAGCAATGCAGGTAAATCATGAAAACCAAATCAGCAACATGGTAAAAAAAATACTGAAGAAAATAATATTTAAAAAATCCGTTTAGGACAAATGGAAAAAGCAACACAAAAGGCAAATGAAGAGAAGAATGCCTTAAAAAACCAGAACTGGCCCACTGGAAAAGGAACTAAAAATCTCTCCAAAGAAAATAAGCCCTTTAAATGCAGAATGGAACTAAAGGAAGATGGTGACTGTGAGAAGTCAGGAAGAAATAAAACTATTCCAAAAAAATTGGAAGAAAATGTGAAATATCTCATTGGAAAAACAACCAACCTCGAAAACAGATGCAGAAGAGATAATTTAAATATTATTGGGATGCCTGAAAGTCATGAGCATGAAAAGAACCTAGACTTCATTTATCAAGCAATAGTACAGCAAAATTTCACTAAGATCCTAGAAGCAGAGGGTAAAATAGAAATTGAGGGAATTCATTGATCATCTCCTGAAAGAGATCCCAAAAGGAAAAACTTCCAGAAATATTAGCCAAATTCCAAAACTCCCAAGTCAAAGAGAAAATACTAAAAGCTTCCAGCAACAAAAAATTCAACTACCAGTGGAATAGTCAGGATTACATAGGATCTGGCAGCATCTGCATTAAGGGTTTGTAGGGCTTGGAATGTGATATTCTGGAAGGCAAAAGATCTGTGTTTACATGTAAAAATCAACTACCAGCAAAACTGAACATCCTCTTTCAGGGGAAATGATGGACTTTTAATGAAACAGGGGACTTTCAAACTCTCCTATTGAAACAACCAGAGCTTAAGAGAAATGGTGATCTACAAACACAGGACTCAGATGCCATAGAGAGGAAGGACAAGAAGGACTATGAGGAACTTATTGATGTTGAACTTCTTGTATTCCTGCATTGGAAGAAGATACTGATAACTCATATGAACTTTCTCATTTATAAGAGCAGTTAGAAGGAGCATATATAGACAAGGCACAGGAAGGAGCAGAATATAATGGTATAATATAGTAAAAAAGATGGAGTCAATGAGTGATAAAGAAAGTACTGGGAGGAAGAGAAAGGAGAGGAAGAACGGGCTAAGAAATTTTACTTAAGAGTCAGGAAAAAGCCTTTTCAATGGAGTGGAACAGGGGAAGGTGAGGGGGAATTAGTGAGCCTTCATTCTCATCAGAAATGGCTCAGCGAAGAAACAACATATACACACTTAATAAGGTATAGAAATCTATCTTATCCTAAGAAAAATGTGAGGAAAGGGATGGGATGAGAAAGAATGGGGGGGAGGCAGATTAGGTGATAGAAGAGAGGTAAGATTGTGGAGAGGGTACTTAGATACAACACACTTTTGAACGGGGACAAGAGGAGACAGAGAATAGAATAAATGAGAGTTGGAAGAAATAGAGTGGAGGGAAATACAGCTAATAATAGAAACTGTGGGAAATTATTGAAACAACTTCTTTGGTGGACTTATGATAAAGAAGACAACTCATCCCAGAGACAGAGCCATTGGAATCTGAAAACAGACTGAAGTACATTTTTTCTCTCTCTCTCTCACTATTCTTGAGGTTTCTTGTGTTTTTTTTTGGGGGGGGTATGTTTACTTACACAATAAGATAGTTGTAATAATATAAAATAAATAACTAAAAAATGTTTTAAAGAATTTCCAGGTCCAGATTAATTTACAAGTGAATTCTACAAAGCATTTAAGGAACAATTTATCCCAATTTACCATAAACTATTTTAAAAAACAAAATAAGGAACTCTGCCAAATTCCTTTTATCACACCAAAGTGATATTGATATTTAAACCAGAAATAACCAAAAACAAAGAAAATTATAGACCAGTCTCTCTAATGAACATTAGTGCAAAGCTTTTAAATAAAATTTTAGCAAAGAGATTACACTCTATCACTGGGATAAAACATCATGATCAAGTCAGATTTGTAACAGCTATGCAGGGATGACTCAATATTGAAAACCAATCAACATAATTGGCCATATCAAAAACGCAATTAATAGAATTCATATGATTATCTCAATAGATACTGAAAAAGCCTTTAACAAAATTTAGCACCCATCCCTATTAAAACACTAGAGAACATAGGAATAAATGGAGTTTTCTTTAAAACTATAAATAATATCTATTTAAAATCATCCACAATCATTATCTGTAATGGTGATAAACCAGAAATATTTCCAATAAGATCAGAGGTGAAATAAGGATGCCCATTATAGCAATAATATTCAATAATATGTCAGAATGTTAGTTTTAGCAATAAGAGAAGAAAAAAGAAATTGAAGGTATTAAAAAGAGGCAATGAGAATCCAAACTTTCAGTCTTTGTTACTGATATGATGGTATAATTACAGAACCCTAGAAAATTCAATAAAAAAATCTACTTGAAACAATTGAAAGCTTCAGCAAACTGTCAGGATATAAAATAAACCCACATAAATCATCAACATTTCTGTCAAAAAACAAGAGATCAAGAGATAGAAAGAGAAATACCTTTTTTTTTTAGGTTTTTGGCAAGGCAAGTGGGGTTAAGTGGCTTGCCCAAGGCCACACAGCTAGGTAATTATTAAGTGTCTGAGACCAGATTTGAACCCAGGTAACTCCTGACTCCAGGGCCAGTGCTTTATCCACTGTGCCACCTAGCCACCCTGAGAAATATCTTTTAACATAACTGATGACAACATAAAAAACTTTAGAATCTCTCTCTCAAAACAAACCCAGAAACTATAAGAACACAATTACAAAATACTTTTCATACAAATAAAGTCAGATCTAAACAATTGGAATGTGTCAATTGCTCATGGTTGGGCCAAACTAATATAATAAAAATGACAATTCTACCTATATTAAATTACTTATTCAATGCCATACTAATCAAACAACCAAAAAACTATTTTACAAAGCTAGAAAAAATGGTAACAATTCAAATGGAGCAATAAAAGGTCAAGAATATCAATGAAATTAATGAAAATATTGAGAAAAGTGGCCTTGCTGTACCAGTTCTAAAACTATACTATAAAGTTGTAGTCATCAATACTGTCTGGCTGTTCTGGCAATACTGTTTTGGCTAAGAAATAGAGAAGTGAATCAGTGGATTTAATTAGTTATTGAAGAAAAAGACACTAGCTTCTTGACTCAGTATTCAACAAAACTTGGTGAAAACAAAACTGGAAAATAGTATGGCCAAAACTAGGCATAGACCTACACCTCACATTCTATGCAAAATAAAAAATGGTTACAGAATTTAGACATAAAGGGTAATACCATGGATCAATTAAGAGAATAAGACATACCCTGTTAGATCTTTGCTAAGCAAGTGATAGTATTATAAATTGCAAAATGGATGATTTCACCTTTATCAAATTAAAAAGGTTTTGCAGAAATAAAACCAAAGTAGCCAAGATTAGAAAGAATGCAGATAGTTGGGGAACAATTTTCACAGTGAATGTTTCTGTTAAAAGGCTCATTTCTAAAATATATAGAGAACTGAATCAAATTTATAAGATTAGAAATCATTCTCCAATTGATAAATGGTCAAAGGATATTAATAGGCAATTTTCAAATGAAGAAATTAAAGCTTTTTATAGTTATATGATTAAATGTTCCAAATCATTACTGAGCAAGAAATGCAAATTAAAACAACTCTGAGGTACTTCCACATTTATATCAGATTGTCTAAGATAACAAAAATGAAATTGATCAATTTTTTCAAGGATGTTAGAAAATTGGGACACTAATATACGTTGGTGGAGTTGCAAACTGATCTGACCACTCTGGAAAGCAATTTTCAACTATGGCCAAAGGACATTAAAATCTTTAAACCAGCAATACCACTACTAGTCTATATCCTAAAGAGATCATAAAAAATGGGAAAAGCACTACATGCAAAAAAAAAATATTTATTGCTCTTTTTTGTTCCAAAGAATTAGAAATTGAGAGGATCTCCATTAATAGGGGAATGACTGAACAAGTTATGGTATCTGAATGTTATGGAATACTATTTTTCCGTAAGAAATAATGAGTGACTGGACTTTAGAAAAGCAAAAAACAAGACCTGCACAAACTGATGCTGAGTGAAGTGAGCGGAACCAAGGGAACATCGTACACAGCAACAAAAACATGAGATGATCAACTATGATGGAGGTAGTTACTCTCAACAGTTCCATGATCAAGGACAATCTTGAGAGACCTATTATGGAAGATGTCATCCACATTCAGAGGAAAAAACTATTGTCTGAATGCAAAGAAAAACATACTTTGTTCACTTTTACAAACATCTTTTATATTTTTTCCTTCTTTCTCGTGATTTTTCCCCTTGGTTCTAATTCCCCTTAAACCATGTGGATAATATGAAAATATGTAAAAGATGATTACACATGTACAGCTTTTCCAGATTGTCATCATGGGGTGCGGGATGGAAAGCAAAGTGATAGAAAAATTGTTATATAAAATACTTGGGAATTTACCTCCCAAGACAAACCCAGAAACTATATGAACACAATTACAAAATACTTTTCACACAAATAACGTCAGATCTAAACAACTAGACAAATGTTAATTGTTGTTCATGGTTAGGCTGAGCTAATATAAAAATAGCAATTTTATCTAAATTAGATTATTTATTCAATGCCATACCAATCAAACTACTGAAAATTACTTTATTGAGATAGGAAAAAATAACAAAATTCATATGGAGAAACAAAATCAATAATATTAAGGGAATTAATGAAAAAATGCAAGAGAAAGTGGTCTGGCTGTACAAGATCTAAAATTATATTAAAGTATCTTCATCAGAACCATTTGATACTGGCTAAGAAATAGAGTGGTAGATCAGTGGAATAGATTAGATACAAAAGAAACTAGTAAATTACTATAGCATTCTACTGTTTGATAAACCCCCCAAACTCCAGCTTCTGAACTCACTCTTTGGTTAAAAACTGCTGGGAAAACTGTAAAATAGTATGGAAGAAATTAGGCATAGACCAACAGCTCACACCACACCAAGATAAGGCTGAAATGGGTACAGGATTTAGACATATAGCTTGATACCATAATAATAATAATAATAATGCTTGTCCTTCATTTTCGAATAAGATCATGACAGCAGGGAGGCGATGCCATGATAAGTTCATAAATTGAGCGAGGGGGTGCTGTGCTTAGTCACCAGTCTCACTTTCTCTTCAAGAGCCATCTGGGTCCAGTGGCTATATATATAAATCAGGACAACTAGAGATGGCCCTGGATATGAGGCAATCAGGGTTAAATGACTTGCCCAAGATCACATAACAAGTAAGTGGCAAGTGTCTAAGGTTGAATTTGTACTCTCATCCTCCTGAATCCAAGGCCAGTGCTCTATCCATTGTACCATCTGGCTGTCCATTATAAGTCAATTAATATAACAAGGAATAATTTATCTGACTGATCTAGGGAAAGTTGAACAATTTTTAACCAAAGAAGAGAAACCATTATAAAATACAAAATGGACAATTCTGAATACATTAAATTCAAAAGATTTTAAGATAAATAAAACCAATTTTAAAAAAGACTAAAAGGAATGCAGTAAGTTGGGAAACAATTTTTACAGCTAGCATTTCTGATAAAGGACTCATTTCTAAAATATGTAGAGAACTGCATAAAATTTATAAGAATATAATTCATTCCCCAATTGTAAATGGTAAAAGGATATGAACAAGCAGTTTTCAGATGAACAAATTAAAGTTATCTATAGTCGTATGAAAAAATGTTCTAAATCATTATTGATTAGGAAAGTGCAAATTAAAATAATTCTGAGGTACCACTTCACACCTATCAGATTGGTCAATATGAACAAAATAGAAAATGATCAATGTTGGAGGGGTTATGGGAAAACTCAGACATTAATGCCTTGTTGGTGGAGTTGTGAACTAATCCATTCTATCTGAAAAGCAATTTGGAACTACACCTAAAGGACATACCTTTTTATCTAACATTACTGCTACTAGATCTGTGTCCCAAAGAGAACACAACAAAGGATAAAAAAGCCTATATGTACAAAACATATTTATGGTATATTGTAGTGGCAAGGAATTGGACACTAAGAGGGTGCCAATCAACTAGGGAATGACTGAACTACTTGTGGTATATGACTATGATGAAACACTACTGTTCCTCTAAGAAATAAGGACGGATGGGACTTCTTAAAAGTCTTTCCAGACTTCCATGAATTGATGCTGAGTGAAGTAAGCAGAAGCAGAAGAATACTGTTCACACTAAGAGCAACACTGTTTGATGATCAACTATGATGGACTTGTTCTTCTCAGCAGTTCAATAATCAAAGACAATTCTAAAGGACTTGTGATGGAAAATACCATCTACATCCAGAGTCTGAATGCAGAAAGTTTACTATTTTCAACTTTTAGGAGTTGATTTGTGCATTATATTTTTCCCTCTATTTTTCCCCCTTTTCACAACATGATTAATAGGGATATATGTCTAACATAGATAAACATGTATAATGTATATTGGATTGCTTTCTGTTAGTAGTATGGGGATGAAGAGAAGGGAGGGAGAAAAATGTGAGACTCAAAATCCTACCAAAAATGATTATTGAAAAATATCTTTGCATGTAGTTAGAAAAAAAATAAATAAAATATTATTGATAAAAATTGTGGCATTAATCTACTTGCAAATGGATGAGTGTTGTAAACTACCATTGTGAGCAATTGGAAAAATAAAGTAAAATTTTAAAACTGAGACTCCTGGAGTAACATGGAGGAAATGTGAATTTAATGAAACAATTTAATTGCCCATGTAGCTTTAGCCAGCAGTGAAACTTATAGTGAAAAAAAACAAAAAAAAAGTCTTCTTCACCTAGAAATTGAGGACTTCATAATCACTAAAGACCATATCCAACTCTCATTCCATCCTTAAATGCTGAATTGTGTTACTCTTCTATTTCCCTTCCAAAAATGTCACTGAAACAATAGTTTAATTTCAATTTTTATAACCCCATGTCTATTTTTGCTTTCTTTTATTTTAATAGCATGGGGTCATGGGATCATATCACAGATTTACAGTAGAATATAAAATATTTGGGCTGACACTTTCATTTTATAAATGAAGAGACAGAAACCCAGAGAAACTTATTCAATGTTCATAGTCATAGACATCAATAGCAATCTACTGGATATTTTGGTCTAAGAGACACCTCAAACTTAGTATGTACAAAACTAAATTCATCTTTCTTTCAAAAGCCAATCTTCTCCTGAGTTTCCTTCTCCTGAGAATCCAAGACCAGTGCTCTATCCACTGTACAACCTAACTGTCCATTATAAGTCAATTAATATAACAAAGAATAATTTATCTGACTGATCTAGAGAGAAGGGAACAATTTATAACCAAAGAAGAGAAAACATTATAAAATACAAAATCTACAATTTTGAATACATTAAATTCAAAAGTTTTTAAGACAAATAAAACCAATTTAAAAAAAGACTAAAAAGGAATGCAGTAAGTTGGGAAACAATTATTACAGCTAGGATTTCTGAGAAAGGACTCATTTCTAAAATATGTAGAGAACTGAGTCAGGGAAGCACTATTCTTTTCTCATCCAGGTTTGCAAACTTGGTGTTATTCTAGTCAAATCTGTCCTTGGCTCCAGCCTAATCTGTCTTCAAGTTTTGCCACTCCTATCTCTACAACACCTCTTACATCTATACCCTTTGCTTTCACAGTCATTATCCTAGTTCAGATCCTCATCACCTCTCATCTGGACTATGGCATTTAGTATTATAGCCTGATCTCTCTCTCTCTCTCTCTCTCTCTCTCTCTCTCTCTCTCTCTCTCTCTCTCTCTCTCTCTCTCTCTCTCTCTCTCTCCTCTCCCCTGAATAATCCCTTTTTAAAATAACTGCAAAATTGATTTTCCTAAGTCACAAATTTGATCATTCTCAATAAACATTTTGGCTCTCTATTACCACTAGAATCGAATATATATTCCTCTGGTTCATAGTTAAAATTCTTCACAATCTGTCTCCAACCCAAGTTTTATTCCAATCTTAGTTTATATTATTCCCATTCACACATACTCTGCCCAGCTAAACTTTACTTCTTATTGTTCCTCATGCGTGGCACTCCATCTCCTACCAAAATGCTGTTATAGTGGTTTTCTTCAAAGCCTGAAATATTCTCCATCCACAACTCCATTCCTTTAACAACCCTCATTTCCTTTAGGGTTTAGCTTAAGTGTCATCTTCATGAAGACCTTACTAATCCCCAATAACCAAAGCTTTCACTCATACAAATCATTTTGCATTAATTTCATAAATGCTTATGTATATACATGTTTTCTCCAGTGGTTATATTATAAGCTTGTCTTGAACACAAATTGTTCTTACTGTTTAGGTGGTGTTTCCATGACCTATCACAGTATTTAGCATGTAGTCAGGATTAAATACTTTTTGAATTGAGTTGCCATAAACTAGATCCCTGTTAGATTGCGTTTTTTGAGAGATATCTTTCCTCATTCCTCACATCTCCTGCTCTTTGCTATTCAAACTTGTCTGATTCTCTCTCTCCTAGAATTCTTGTTAGTACATGCATTTCCTGAGATAACATGGTCCACCAAATAATGAGCCTAAATAGTCCTAAACATAAACTATAGTCATCAAAGTCAATTCTATAAAATTCCTTTCTTCAATCTGCCTTATTCCAACCAATTTGAATCTTTGGTATATCCATCCTACTGCTGCAGTTTCTTTCAGACCCTTATTTATCATAAGCATAAAGATGATAATGATATCAATAGATTTAGTGTTTCTGTAATTAATCTTTATTTAATATTTGTAAGGTTCCTGTTTATCTCACATACCTATATACATACATACACATGAAATACACAATTATATTTGGAAGGAAGATGAAAAAATTATCTGTATAATACAAATTTGGTTAATTCTGTCCATTTTGTATAATCTTTTCTAATCTAATGTTGACAAATGAGATGTGATAGTTTTAAAAAATACAATTCCCTAGTAACTACTAGAAAGGTTTCATAAATTGAAAGGATTACAATTTTTAAAATGAATTTTTAAATGGTATAGTGAACAAATAGTGAAATCTTTAAAAGGTCCTAGAAAATCTCTTAGGAATGATCCATGGGCCAAAGAAATAACATTAATCTTGACTTCTTTTTTTAGTTGATGATAAAATAACTTTTCTTC
Source organism: Macrotis lagotis (assembly GCF_037893015.1). NCBI lineage: Eukaryota > Metazoa > Chordata > Mammalia > Peramelemorphia > Peramelidae > Macrotis > Macrotis lagotis. The sequence continues at coordinate 299,042,872 of NC_133666.1, forward strand.
CACTTTGGCCTTACACACCTAGAAATCATTTGTCTTCTAAGAAGTTTCACATTCCAAGATTATAGCAACTAAAATAGTGACTCATGTCTCATATTTCTATTTCATATGATTTATGACTACAGTTAAGGTCATGTTTTACATGAAAGTTGTGTGATCTATTTCACCTTTTCTTCCTTTAGTAGGCTAGCTCATAAGGCTGGAAAGAGCTAAGTGTTTTCAGGATTATTGACTTCCAAGATAATAATTTGCCTCTATAGACTCAGTCATTAGCCTTCATTCTCAAAGGAGACTATTACTTCAGGGAGGTAATGCCATGATATGCATTGGGGGTGTGCTATGGAAAGTCACCAGTCTCACTTTCTCCACCAGAGTCATAAGGTTGACTAGAGATGGCCCTGGATGAGTGGCAATCAGGGTTCAGTGACTTGTCCAAGGTCACATGGCTAAGTATATATCTGAGGCCAGATTTGGACTACAGAACCAGTGTTCTATTCACTGCATAACCTATCTTTCTATTAATAATGTAGTCTTCTATAAATGCAAATGTAGCTAACTTACCCAGGTTCTATACTTCTATTCTTGTTTGACATTTTAATGAAATGATTATATTTGACTTTAATTACCACAAATGGTGGTATCTCACATCTTATCCCTTAAGGAAAAAAAAAACTCTTTGAAGTTTTCATTATTGGTTTGGCATGCTTATTCCAGCCTACCTTATATTTCATTGACCTCAAAATAAATTACCACCAGTCTATCATCACCAGATATTCTAATCTGGAATTCCTAAGGAACATGGTAAATTCTCTGCCAGAGAAATTTGATATGTATTTCCTATTCTCCAATCCTCCATTGATAATGACAGATCTTCTTGTCAACATGGCAAAATACCTTGATAAATATGAACTTTGCTTTCCAAAACATTTTGGTAGATTTTGAGAGGTTTCTTTCCCCTTGACTAGAGACTGAGAATCTGAATGGAAAATAATTTTAGTTCTATGATTTTGGAGATTAGAATCTAAGTTGTCCAAGAATCAAATTGGTATGCTGAGTAGAATACTTCTTATCTGGCTTAAAAATTTTAAAGCAGTCAAAATATAGATATGACTTAAGAAAGGTTGACTATGGTCAATTCTTTTCATTTTTAGGGTTTTTTGCAAGGCAAATGGGGTTAAGTAGCTTGCCCAAGGCCACATAGATAGGTAATTATTAAGTGTCTGGGACTGGATTTGAACCCAGGTACTCCTGACTCCAAGGCCGGTGCTTTATCCACTATGCCACCTAGCCACCCCTCCTATGGTCTATTCTTTTAAAAAAGTATTTTAGCTGTTTTCCTCAAAAATTGTCTCTTTCTGATCCTCAATGCAATAGTTCACCAAATATAATATTATCCATTAGCAGAATAGAATATAAAATATTGCAAGCAAAAAGTTACGTGCCCACAGGCCACCAAAAGCTCAATGCCTCTTAACCCTAATTGCCTCACATCCAAGTTCATCTCCAGTTATACTGATTCATATCTGGTCACTGGTCCCAATGGAGAGAGAGAACTGAGACTTTGTACAGCACTTCGCACTCAAATTCAATTTATGTGCTTGTCTTGACATCACATTCCTGATACTCATGATCTTCAAGGATGAAGGACAAATATTATCACCAAAAGCTTAAAAGCAAATAAAATGTTTAATTTGTAGAAATTTATACAAATACTTTAAAGTTCATTTTAAACTAACAAAGGTGATTTTACCTTCATAAAATAGACCAAAGTCTGTTAGAACTTTGTCATTTTAAACAAATCCTTGAGGATTTTTAAAATGTAATACAGTCCGTTAAAGATTTCCAATGACTAAGAAAAGTTGATGTTTTTCATGAACTCATCACTTGTTAAAAAAAAAGAGGAAAATTCAGACTGGTTGGTCCTTCAAAGTCCCTTATGTTCTACCTTTCTATAGTTTCCTATGGTTAATGTGGAAAATATGTTAGTTTAGTAGATTACAGAATAGATTTAGAATTAAGGGTATGCAAATACTATCTAAAATAACCACCACATATTAGGTGACTGTTGTGTGTAGAGTAGTAAGCCAGGTACCACAGCCAACACAAAGTTTATATAAGACAGTCCCTAACCTAAAGAAACTTAGTAGTGGATAAAATATCAACGCAATACACAATATTATATAAGAGACTGTATGCATAAAGGAATGGTCTTAGAGCCATCAAGACCTCTCGCTATCATAACTATGAGTCCCTGGACAAAATCATTTAACCTCTTAGTGCTCAAGGAATTCTCTGAGACTACAGATTAGCAAAGTCTCTGATAAACTTAGACAAAGCATTTCTACATGTGCTAGTTAGGTGGTGCAGTGGATAGAGCACTGGCCCTGGAGTCAAGAAGACCTGAAGTTCAAGTATGGCCTCAGACACTTAATAGCCTAATTGTGTGACCTTTGGCAAGTCACTTAATTCATTGCCTTAAATAAATATTTTTTTAAAAAAGAGTTTCCATACTAAAGTTGTTTATAAGATGAAATCACAGGCACAAACCAAGCAGCACTATAACTACATTCAAGTTTACATTTTAGTAAAGCAAAATGCAATGTTAAGTTAGTCATTCTAACAGAGAAATAGAAAACTGAATTAGGAAGATCATCATATCTTCTGGGGAGCTAATAAAATTTGGTGTGAAGGTGACATCACACTTTCAAACAAACTAAAGGCTTCAGAGTGAAAATGCTCTTACACCCTACATAGAGTTCCAGGAACCAGATTCTGTTTTCTTCATGTCTCCCTTAACAGTTAATTGTAATTTTTTGTTTGTTTGTTTGTTTACTAAAAGTCTGTTGAATGAAATTTTTAGATTTAATCTAAGGATTGCATTATTTTTTGAAGTTTTATCAATTATACTTACACATATTACTGAACACAAAATAATGGAATAAAGTCATTTGATAGCAATTAATTTGTAAGAACATTCAAGCTACAAACACTGAAAAGGTACTCTTTCAGTCAACAAAACTCTTTTCATCTGGGTATGTCTATATATTAAGAAAAATATATAGTATCAACTATCGAGATAAATCTGCACATATACAGAAAAGAATCCGTACTACTGTTGCCTCTAATCCAACAAGTATTTGAGAGGCAGTGTTACAAAAAGATAGAGACCTTTTGAATGAACTCTGACCACTAATTGAGGGACTACTTCCTTTGTGCACAGTACAGAAGGGAATTTTATTGTTTCCCCCCCTGAACTCTTCAGCAACCCTCTTTTCTCTGCCCCTTTTTTCTCATCCCTCCCCCATCTATCCAATGCACACATGCTAATCACATCAAGTAGCTCATCTCTGAAAACAACGGATAGCAAGATGAGGAAATGGTTATGTGAAGCCAAAGGAGAGTGAATTTTTTTTTAGCGGTCAGCATTCTGTTAAAAATTGAATATTGTTGCCAGATCCTAATTTAGATGCTTAGCAATTGTAATTCTGCATGAAAATTGGTAATAAAATTTATGCTTCTACTAGCTTCAATACCAGACAATCAAATGTGATACAGTCATAGAGCATATTACTTTATAATTTTACTCTTGCCAACCCCAAATTAAAAAAGTATATTTCTCATCTTTTAAGTGGAAAACTATTCCAGTTTTCCAGATGTTGGTATTTCAGGAAATATTAAAGATCTCTTGTTGAAATTTTTAGAAGTGATCGCTTTATTGTACATTTTACACTGCTAGTCAAGCTGTCATCACTACCTATGCATTTCCATAACTACCTACATATGCCCTATTTCTTGAGGAGAGAAATTCAGTGATGTAGCTTGCCTGAAGTTTCACATAAGTTTGGATTTTTATATGACAAGTCAAAGCCGCCAAAAATGGAAAGCATGGAAATTCTCTCTTGAAATGCAAACTCCACATAAAATAGCACCTTTAATGGAATTAACTTTTACCCACCATATGCACTTCACCATTCTTCAGGCACCCTTTTCAGCAGTACACACTGCTCACAGACATGCAATCATGGCAGGAATGTTAGTAGATAAATTTAGCCTGGGAACAAGGAAAATATGATCTAATAGAGGTAACCCCAAATAAATTGAAGGTATTGAATGATGTGGAAATAGGGAGACTTCTTGCCACAGATTCTTTCTCTAAGTAGAGGCCTTGACAAAATACATTCTGGTTCATATTTCTAATGAAAATGTGAAACAGAAATCTACTTTTCCATCCCAACTGGGTTTCTTCCAAACATGCTGCCTTTTCCCTAATGAGTTGGAATTGTGTGCACCATTAAAACAGCACAATACATCCTGAAATGCTGACATTTCATTTTTAATTGAAATCAAACAGAAACTGTTCCACTGGGGAGTATGAGAATAAACCAGACTTTTGATAGAAATTAATAGGGGAGAGACCGAAATACTTTTCTCCCTCATAAAGTACACCACTGTGGAAAACTGGCAATCTTTATGCCTGATACTGAGATTATCTTGGGGATTACATGTTGTGAAAAGAATACATCCGTTGGGGGTGGAAAGAGAAATAATATCTGGATGGACATTTTAAAGAATGAAAAGCAGCCTCTGCTTTCTTCTTAAAAACCACATAAATAGAGTATAAGGAAAACCTGTTGAATTTCTTTCACAAGGCAATGGAGACCAAGAATAAGATACTTTCACATATCAAACTATCTCATCCATACAAATATATAAAGAAAATTCACAAGATGACATATATTTTGCCCAGTGTAGCTCAAAAGAACTATATATTTACACCTAAATGATTGGGAATACAATGCTTGCTGGGATGAAATAAATTGCTGATTAATGATATGGTAATGGACTTTAATTTACATCAAATTTATCTCAATGGACTATAATTTACATCAAAAATCAAATATACCTCCACCCAAAGAATAATATTCATTCCTAAATCAGTTTTCATATACAATATATATAATTTCATTGTAAACTTATTTCAAGGTTCAATTTTTTCATATTTTCTATACTTTTGTCAATGAAAACAAATTCTTAATTTCATTATTTTCCAAAATTTCTTTGTCTTTTTGTAATGTTATGCATCCATTCATTCATTGAGTCAGCTAGGTGCTATAGTGCTTTCTGCCTGGAGGCAGAAAGACAGGAACTCAAATCTGACCTTAGACACTTACTAGATGTGTGACCCTGGGCAAGTCACTTCCCTGTGTACCTCAATTTCCTCATCTGTAAAAGGAATTGGCAAACCATTCTAGTATCTTTCCCAAGAAAACCTAAATGGGGTCATGTAGAATTGCTGAAAATAACTAATTGACAGAATTAATTCATTATACATTTGTTGAACATTTTACATTATTCTTACAGCTGCTTTCCAACTACTAAGGAGTAACTGATCCTGAATGAATCCCTAAGCTGGTTAGAACATAAAATTACATACAAGCTAAAATGGATAAAAGCAATTCAAAGACTTAGACTTAAAGTTGGATTGACAGTTCTTTCTAAATACGAAGGACTTCTTAGATTTTCTAGGAATCTCTGCTTTGAAGATAGATACTACTAGAAAGGAGGCCAATCATTTAGAACTGAACTCCAGGAACAACCACTAGACAAGTCACTAAACCATTATCAGACAATCCAAAAGACCCAACTTAGCTTAAAATAAATGAGATCAGTAACATACATTTATTAACAAAAAATCCTTTCTTCCATGTGAAAACTATACTTGTGAAATATTCACTTTATTAGAATATTTTTATGTGTTCTTTGAATCATTCTAATAAAAAAGATGCTGGGGTCACAAGTTTGCCACAGTTCTCTTGTTGAAAGAAAAACTCTCTTTTTTATTAGTTTTAGGAGGACTTTCCCCCCCAAAGCATCTCCCCCATATGATGAAGGAAATTGCAATATGTTCCAAATTTGATGTTTAAAATCTCACTCATAAGTTCTTAAAATCTCCCTCATTCAAACTGTCCCAGCTTGACAACCCTGCAATAACCATTAAATATTAAAATAACATTAAAGAGCAAATGCTCAGCTCATGGATTTAGCTGCAAAATTCCTATTCACACTAATGGGAATCACACAGATAAATCCACATGCACTGCACTGAAAATTTACCCCCAAGGATCAGAGAGGGCTCAGAATGTGATCAATCCATTAAACAAAAAAAAAAAAGAAAAGAAAAGAAAAGAAAAAAATTGATCCAGTACCAAATAGGAGGCATTAGTATTCACTGAATTCCAAATACATATGATCATCTTAGATAACCAGATTGTGTAAGATTTAACAGCATATAATTTTGCATTACTGCAAAATCAATTTGTGATGTAAGAAAAATCCAAATAGCAAGCATAACTACCTAATTCAGAATTTTAAAGGCATCTATGCAGTTGGAAAATAATATTTGGTTTATGAAAACTTGATGGAGAAAAGATTTAATTTTTCTTCTTTTCTAAAGCTCTCATCACCAATGAATTTACATTTTTGTATCTCTCATATTTCCCTGGTAGAAGGCAAATTCCTTGGAGAGTATTTGTATCTGTAACCACTGTATCTCATGCAGCATCTTTCACATGGTTGTTATCTAATATGTTTGTTGAATTGAATTAAATTGACCATTAATAGGGCCTTAGCAACTGGTATTGTTGCTTACTGTAGGAGGTAAAGATCTTTTCAATTCTTTCTCTGATAATTCAATAAATTTGTGGTCTCATTGATGTGGATATACTGATGCAGCTATTTTCTTTGATTATAGATCAGACCCTGTCTGTTCCTGATATATCCTATATATTGCTCTTGTCCAAATACTCCAATAAAACTACCACAGGAAGTAATCTAGGATCTTCCTCTAGCTCATTTGGTATGTGTCTATGAAGCATGTGGATCATCCATCATTTATTTCTCATTCTCATCTATAACTGAGTCTTCATTTTTTGAATAATATAAATTTTTATTATGATCTTCTTTATACAGCTTCCTCTGTATTTCAGGTTTGCCATTCACTTTTCAATTTTCCTTTGAGTGATCCCCAAATTTAGGCTTTTGAAGACTGGTAAGCTATGAAGTGCCAAATAGCATTACTAGACAAATATTGGCATTCAAAAAAACTTTCATTATTTCAAAAAGAAATTTTGATCATTCCAAAAGCAATTTAGTCCACTCTCTTCCTTTTCTATTCTTGTTAAATTATCCAAAAGCTAATACTAACAACTTGACATATACATATGTACGTATATACATGTATATGTCAAGGGTATGATATAAGATATCACCATGATGTATGACAATATCACCTTGAATTTATACGGAGTCTTAAATTTATCATTGCTTTGACTTCTGACCAAGATGAGAGAGAAACAGGCACTGTTTTAAGCTCTCCTGGCTTTCCCTCAGAACTGACATGAATCAATCCTCTTAACAGATTTTGGAGCAAAAAAAAAAACAGAGGGGAAGATCTTCTGGCAAGGTCTGTCAATGGGAGAACATGGGCATGACCAGGGCAGAGAGTAGAGACATCCTGCTGGAGTGGCAAGATGAAGCAAGGAACTAAATTGAAAATTGCAGCAGTGCGAACAGAAGCCTTTGAGATGGGAGTGGGAGCCTTTATGGTGTGCAGGATAGGTGGACTGAGAGATTAAAAGAAAGTAGTAAATTGGGAAGTAATTTTTACAGCTAGTGTTTCTGACAAAGGACTCATTTCTAAAATATAGAGAGAAGTGAGTCAAACTTACATATAAAAGAAGTCATTCCCAATTGATTAATGGTCAAATGATATAGAAAGGCAATTCACAGACAAAGACATCAAAGTTATCTATAGTCATATGAAAAATTGCTCTAAATAATTATTGATTAGAGAAATACAAATTAAAACATCTTTGAAGAAACCTCCTCACACCTCTCAGATTGACCAATATGACTAGAAAGGAAAATGATCAGTGTTGGAGAGGAAACTGGGACACTAATGCATTGTTGGTGGAGTTGTGAACTGATCAAACTTTACTAGAGAGCAATTTGGAATTATGCTCAAAGGACAATAGAAATGTGCCTACCCTCTGTTCCAGAAATACCACTACTGTGTCTATACACTGAAGAGGTCATGAAAACATTCCACATATACAAAAATATTCATAGCAGTTCTTTTTGTAGTGGCGAAAGATTGGAAATTGAGTGGATACCAATCCATTGGGAAATGGTTAAAGAAATTGTGGCAGATACACACACACACACACACACACACACATACACACACATATGTGATGAAATACTATTGTTCTATAAAAAATCATGAAGGGTGGGATTTCAGAAAAGTTTGAAAAAACTTGCATGAATTGATGTTGGGTGAAATGAATAGAACTAGAACATTATATACATTAACAACAATGAGGTGATGATCAACCAAGACAAACTTGTTCATTTTAGCAGTGCAATACTCAAACACAATTTTAAAAAACTTAAGATGGAAAATACCATCCATACACAGAAAAGGAACTGTGAGGTTTAAATGAACACCAAAGTTTATTTTCTTCAATTTTTAAGTTTTTTCTTTTGTCATTTTTTCTCTCTAATGTTTTCTTTCTTCCATTTGCATTTGATTTTTCTCTCATAGCATGTTCAATATCTATCTATATTTAGTGCAGTTATAAAAATAGATCTTTTATCAGATTGCTTTCTCATAGGGAGGAGGGGGAAAATTGTAAAACTAAAAATCTTGCAAAAAAATCAATGATTAATAAAAAACTACATTAAAAAGTAAGCAATTCCAAATGCCCTTTACTTTAAAAGGCACAATTTTTATACCTGTCTAATCAATTTATTCTACCACTTACCACATCAGCTCTTCCAAATTTTTTACTCTCCCTTCAAGTTTTCCATTGCATCCTTTCAACTGATAATTATACTTCACACTTTACCAAATACATTAAGGTCATTTACTGCCTGCTTATTTCACATCACTCAGAAACATTTCCCCATTATATATTCCTTTATTCTGTTTTATATATTATTATGTGATCCTTCTCCTTTCCAAAGCAAATCTCTCAACATGCAACCTTGATCACAAACCCTTAGGTTTTCTGCAATATATTGCCCTCAATCTCATCACTATTTTCTCACTAATCTTCAATTTCTTTCTTTTTACTGACTCCCTCCCTACAGTCAATAAATATGTTCATTTTTCCCCTATCCTTAAAAAAATACTTTGACCTCACTAGCTACCATACTATATCTCTTCTATCTTTCCCAATTCAGCTCCTTGAGAAAAATGTTTGTACTAGATACCTCTACTTCTGCTATTCTCCTCCTCTTTTAAACTCTTTCTTTTGGTTTTCAAAGCCAATCAACTGCTACCACTTGCTACAAAGTTAATAATGATCATTTAATCACCAAATCAAATTACCTTTTCACAACCCCTATCCTTCATGACTTCTTTTCAGTCTTTGATATTTTTAATCACCTCTTATCCTAAATACACCTTCCTCCAGGTTTACATGATAGTTTTCTCTCTTAATTCTATTCCCATCTTCCTGGCAACTCTTCATTCTCTTGCTGGATCTACATCTGAGTCATACCAACCAATTGCAGTTGTCAAAGCTCTTTCCCCCGCCCTCCTCCCTTTTTATTCTAGTGTACCTCACTTGGATACACTCACCAGCTTCCATGGATTTAATTACTATCTTTCCTATTATTTACAGATATCTATAACTAACCATAATTTTCCTTCTGAACTCTATTCCCAAATAATCAATTGTCTTTTGGGCATCTTAAATTTAATGGAGCCTAGACATTTGAAACTCAACATGTTCAAAGTTGAACTCATTATGTTTCTCCTTCAAATATTCCACTCTTCTCAACTTTCTTATTTCTCTCAAAGGCATTGCCATCCTTTCAGGCATCAAACTTGCCATCTTGGTATCACCCTCATCTCTTCACTCTTATTTAATATAATTTGTTAAGTCTTGCCATTTCTACCTTCATGATATCTCTCACATGCCTATCTTTCTCTCTGCCCACTACACAATCTCGATCCTGGTATAGGTCCTTATTAAAACATATCTGGAATAGACTTTGAATTGATCTTCCTGCTGCAAATCTCTCCATCTTGAATACATTCACCATTTAGTAACCAAAATGATCTTCCTAATGTGAATATATAATCATATCATACACTTTTCAACAAACCCCAGTGATTTCAGGATCAAATATATGTTCTTTGGACCTTAAGAGCCCTTCATAACATAGTTCCTTCCAATTTTTCAAGACTTTTAAATTTTAATCCTTCACATCCATCTTATGGTCTAGCTACACTGATCAACTTTCTGTTCCTTATACTAGACATCTCACCTCCCATCTCTGTTCCTTCACACTGAGCATTTCCCATACCTTTGATAATCTCCCTCTCTAATTCTTGCTCTAATCCCACTTGATTTTTTTAAAGACTCAATTCTAATCCCATATTCTGTAAAAGGCATTTCTTGGTCTTCTCATCCTCACCCCAAAGTTCTACCTCTTATGCACATAATCCCTAGTGAGTGCTAGGGAGACATAATAAGTTAAAATAGTCAATTACTAAATGAATAATTACTCTGATTTTTATCTCAGATCTTTCAGTTACCACCTATATGTCTTGGAGTAAATCACTTAATCTCTCTGGATCTTAGTTTTCTCATAACATATAAGGATTGGACATGTTGATTGTCACAGTTAAAATATATTACATCACTAAGTATTGAATCCTTTATTCAAATTATATTGTGATATACTTTAGATTAGATAAAATTCTTAGGAAATCTATTGATTTTAATTATTAGGAAATATGTATTCAATATCTATTATGTATTTACAATAACTGTACATAGATTATGCATACAGGTCTTATGCCTAGATGCTTTGAGAAATAAGTAATTATATTAGTAGCAGGAGTTCCTACACTGATATATGATATGATTGCAATTCCTCCAATTCTACTTTTACTATGTGGTCTATTTACCAATATATTCTGTTTAAAGGATTTATTCAATATTCTCTAGGTTTTCATCTTTATTATTTTTTCATTATATATATATATACATATTTAAATCTAGGAAGTACTAAGATGCCACATGGGCAATACAGTACAGCTCATTTTCATCATGTAACTGTTTAGTACCAGTCCTATATCTCACCTCCAGGTCATCTCCACACCATGTTGATATACCAATACCCATATCACTTATCCCCTTTCTGCTTGGAACACTATTTCCCCTTTTTTCTTTCTCCCTTTCCAATGTGCTATACATGTGTTAATAATTCTTCTTTCTTAGAATCTTGTTTATATGTATTTCTTCAAATGTAGCACACTGTTGAAATATAAATAAGTGTACAATAAATACTCTATCTTTCCCATCCTCTTTTGAAATCCCGAGGCAACTGGGTGGAGTGGTGAATAAAGAACATTTGACATCTGGTATGAAAATGACCTGGGATTGCTACCTGCCACACACAGTGGCTACGTTACTCTTTGTAAATCACTTAAAATTTCTCAATTTCAGTTCCCTTATCTTGAAAAAAATGGGATAACAATAGCACATACTTTAAAGTGTTATTGTAAAGATCAAGTGAGATTTGCATATATAGTATATACATATACAAGTATGTTTTAGATAAATGAATAAAAATGTGAAGATAGATAATAGTGACTATAATCGTATTTATATAACAGGTTCAAGTTTTTACAGCAATTACAATTATCCATAAACAATTTAGATTATCCTTTTGTTATGGATAATATTTATCCATAGGCACTTCATATTCCGGTATATGTTATGTACAATTAAATTAGTGAAAACCTGAAAGTGCTATATAAATTCCATCTATTATATTATCTTCATTTTTATGTTCTCCTTCTTTCATCCATCCAACAAATATTTACTATGGATAGGCACTGTTGATAAATGTTAAATGTTAAATGAAGTAAAACTAAAGTTTATATAAGATATAGTCCCTGTCTTTGTAGATATTTCATTTTGGGAAATATATTCTCATTAGTAAAATGGTACAACCTCTTTGTACCCTCCAAATATATTTCTATTGCCCTTTGGGATATCTGTCATTGTAATTCTTTTAAGAGCATAGCATTTCATGATATAGAGCTATAAAGAGTTAGACTATTTTTGGTATTAAAGGATTGACCTATTGAATTCCTAATCACAAAACCAATAAGAAATGTTCTCCTGACAACATCTCAAAACTCCCCAAAATAGGAATTGTATGCAAAGATAAGGCAATATCAACTGCATCCCCATTCTAGGACAAAAAGAACCCTGAGAAGTTAAGAATTCAATGAATTAAGAGAAGGGAAGAAATTCCTAACTTCTAATGTCCTCTACTATACACTAACAAAGTCTACAAAAATTCACCCAGAAACTTACAATAGAAATCAATTCTCCTCTGTCCCACTTCTCCTCTGAATGAATGAAATGAAAAACTGAAAGGCACAAGTTTGTCCTGGCTGGAACAACAGAATGGCAGCACTCTGTGCTACAAAAACTCACCTAAGGGACTAAAGAACAGTGAACACAGGGGAGGATCCAGCTGAGGGGAAAGGATCTAGGATTCATCTCTGATCATTTTTGTCACCCCAGGTATCACTTGAAATAGATCCTGAAACTAGTGAAATGTGAACTATCCAGTGTAGGAGGAGGCTGAGACAGACTTTATGTCTAGCTTCTAGAAAAACTATTATCTAAGGGGAAAGAGTCAGAAAGTGAACAGTAGAGAAATACAAGAGAGAAAAGAAAGAGTGAAATTACTGAGACCATCTAGATAATAATGAATAAATATTGCAAAACAAAAAATGAATTAGTCCCTGGTATGACAGAGGAATCTGTGGATTCTCAAGAAAGCATGGAACCTAAGCAGAATGTTCCTGAGAAGTTGGAGATGAATAAAAATTATGAAAATAGAATTTATGGTCTATATAGTAGAAATAATTAATGTAATAGAACAATTTGAAACCAGACCAGTAAGTTTATCAAAAGAAACAAAAGAAAAAACTGATTGAAAAATATAAATACATAGAAATAAAAGATAATATGAAAAAAAGAAAAGCAAAAAATGTTAAAAGAAAATACAATCACTATGCAAGCAAAATATATTGATCTTAAATAAAGGATGTTAAAAGATGTTTAAGGATTATAGGTGTCTTAGAGGAACATTAATTTAAAAAAAATCCTGAACACCATAATATGACATAATAAATTAAACTTGGAAATTTTAAAATACAGAAAACAAAGTGTCAGTCCAAAAGAACTCACAGATCATATCCAGAAAAATTCCTATTCTGCTAACTCCAAAACATATAGTGGTTAAATTTAACATTTCTAATGACAAAGAACAAATTCTGCAAGCAAGCAGCAAAAATGTCTTCAGTTATAAAGAAAAAAGGAAATCAAGACCATTGCATAGCCAAAAGAAACTGTGAGAGGTAAAATAACAATTCAAAGAACAAAGAGTTCAAGAAGTACTCCAGTAATGTATGGTGCAAAATCTGAGCTTATCCATTAATAGAAAAGTCTATTTTAATTTTAAAAGAGGTATATAAAATATTCATAAAAAGAAAACTAAACTTGAACCAAATATTTGCTTTTCAAATACCCCAGATAATAGAAATATAACAATGGTAAACAAACCAAACAATGGACAAAAAATTGTAGTCACCTTAAGAGAATTTTTTTTTATAAAAATATATAAGAATAAATACAAGAATGAAAACAGAAGTTATATGTACATGGAGGATGGAAAAAATAGGTCTGAAACATCATGGATTAGGCATCACATCACCCTGCATATAGGTGAATCAATATTATTGTGGGATTGAATTATTGAACAGATAGACACATGGAAGAGAAGAGAGGAGAATGATGCTAGAAGTAGTCATCTGATGTTCCCTAAAAAGAGAGAACTTCAAATGAAAAGGAAATAGATCTTTAATTCTCTTCATAAGAGTTGAACTCATTAGAAAATAAATAAGGAGGAAAGATAAACAGAAGAAAAAAAAAGAGGAAAGTCAGTTCAATAGTGGTTGAGTAAAATCATTGACGAGTATTTGCATAAGGGAAGAGAGACATTCTATGAAGGGAGAAAGGGACCTTGCAATGCATGTAATCTGCAGAGATTTTATTGCTTTCAGAGATGTTAAACCTGCCTCAGATGAGGGAAAAACTGGAAGCCAGGGTAATGGAAAAGCATGAACCTACTGAGCTTTTATGGCAATGGGGAGATGACCATAGGAAAGGAAAAGGTTAATCATTAACTGCATAATCATGAAAATATGAATATTTCTATCAGGGAACAATACTTCTATTATCTTAAGAAATTGGTGTGTTTTGGAGTGAAATATAAGGCAGAAAGGGTAACTTGGGCCAAAAGTTGCAAGGTAACAATATAGAAACTGTTGAGAAGAAAAAAAAAAATTGCTGAGTCAGAAGTTTTAATTTCATGAATAATACAGAGCCCTTAAAAAGATTAAGTAAGTATGAGGGCAATGAAAATATTCAATAAAACTTTAGAATGTACAAGAAAATACAATAATGAAAAAATGAGTTTTTAAAAAGTATTTAGAAATTTTTTAATTAAATTAATAAAAAACATCTAGGAGATTAGAGCAATGGAAATTTTTCTTGACTACTCAACTGAGAAGGAAAAAAGAGAGGAAAAAATTAAATAATGATGAAAATAACAAAGAAAGTGGAATTACTGAGTTAAATAATACTCTAAAACTACTGACAATATAACAAATAGAGAGAAAAAGGGCAATTTTCAAAGTACATTTATCTAAAATATTTGAAGAAAAAAGTATTGTGTTTATTGAAGAAGAGGGAGGAAATTTTAATGTGGGGGGAAGCAATAATAGAACAACTGGGAGAAAATAGAAAACAAATTCTCATAGCTTCAAATGTGAATGTATTAAACAATTAAAAATGAAAGTGTCAGACTGGATATGAAAATATAGACCTAAAATCTGATGCTCATAAGAACACCTTAAAAAAGCAAAGATATAAACAGAATAAAAATAAGTGGTTAGATTTTCTTTTACTATTGAACAGGTGAGTCCAAAAAAAACAAGAAGTATAGTCATAATCTCAAAGAATAAATAGTCATAACACAAAAAGGATAGAAAGAGAAATCATATTGTGATAAAAAGAAAAAATGATAACAAACCAATATAAATAATAATCTTAGTTTTAAATGTCTTAGTAACTAAATTAATAAAGGAAAATTTAATTACAATAAGACAGGCAATACAATAGTAATGGCAAGAGATTTCAATGTCTTATCTTGTTTTTAGATGTCTAAAAAAAGATAAACAAGAAGAAAAGTATAGAACTGAAAAAATTTCCAGAAAAACTACAGTTAAAACATGTACTATCTCTTCTAGAAGGAACTGCTAAAGAGTAAATATATTTCTCAGTGCCATATGGAATCTTTACAAAAATTGATCATACATAAAGCACAGACATATTGCAAAGAGATGCCAAAAGACAGAATTCATGAATGTATGAATTATAAACATAGCAGTAAATACAAGGAAAAAAAACAACAAAAAACAGACCCAAAAGGAGATTTAACAATGAAATTTTAAAGAATCAGTGGATCTAAGAAGAAATCATAGACCAAGTAAAATTATGTAAAAGATAATGATGATAAAATTATTTTTCTAGGATGCAAATAAATCAATTCTTGGGTAATTCTATTAATAAATTATAAAAATGAAAGAATAATTAACTGAATATGCACTCAAAAATTATGAAAGGAACAAATTAATGTAAAATAAGCACAGATGACATGATAAACATTAGAAGAAAAAGGGAATATGGAAGAGAAAATAAATATAACATTAAAATAAAATATAAAATGATAAATATAATAATGCTGAGCTTTGGAAATTGCTAGATGAAATTGACAAATCTTTAAACTTGCTATTATTTTAAAAGAGGGCAAAAATCATATCAAAATGATAAATTAATAAAATGAAATCACAATCAGAAAAATCAAGGAAAAAAGAATCATCACAGTTACTATTCAATTATAAGCTGAAAAACTAAAAATGCAAAAGAAATAGAATACTTTCATAAGTATAAAATGCGTGAACAGAAGATCAAATAGAAATCTTAACTAAGTTAAGGAATTTTGACTAATCCAAAGAAAAGGAAATAGAGCTAGTTATTTTTCTTAGGTTTTTTTTTTTTGCAAGGCAAATGGGGTTAAGTGGCTTGCCTAAGGCCACACAGCTAGGTTATTAAGTGTCCAAGACCAGATTTGAACCCAGGTACTCTTGACTCCAGGGCCTGTACTTTATCCACTGCACCACCTAGCCACCAAAGATAAACTCTTGGTCTGACTGGATTCACAGGAGAATTCTATCAATACTTTTAAAGTATTATATATTCTTGAACATTACATGAAACATTCCCAAATGTTGAGAAAAAGACAGACTGAGTTTTTGATGCAACTATAATAGTAATCCCTAAACCAGGGAACAATAAAGCACAGAGCTACAGATAAAAACATTAATGAATAGTGATTCAAAATAATTAAATAAATAAATTCTCTCCAAAAATTACTGATTTTGACAAAGTTGGATTCCTACTAAGGGTGCAAAAAATAATTCAGCAATAAAAAATCAACATAATCATTTTAAAGCAAAAACATCCAAAGCTACATGATAATCTCAATAGATATGATACAAGTCTTAAAAAATACATTATTTAAGGCTAAAAAACCATAAAGTATCTCTCTAAAACAAAAAGCAAGCATTATGTGAAATTTGGATATACTACAACTGGGGCAGCTAGGTCATGCAATGGATAAAGCACTGACTCTGGAGTCAGAAGGACTTGAGTTCAAATGCAGCCTCAGTCACCTAATACTAACTTAACTGTGTGACCTTGGGTAAATCATTTAAACCCATTACCTTGCAAAAAAACAAAAATAAATAAATTTAAAAAATTAAAAATAAAAACTGAGATATCCTAGACCTTTTCCTAGTAAGTAAAGTCATAAAGATAGACCAAGAGAAAAATGAAACTATCCCTATTTACTGATGGTGTGTGAGTTTACTTAGAAAATTCTAGGAAATCAACATAGTATTCTAATTGAGAAAATTAAAACCTTCAGCAAAGTTTCTGTCTTAAAATAAATGCTCAAAAATAAACAGCATTTTATATAATAATAATAGAAATATCAAAAAGTAGCAATTAAAAGGGAAATCCCATTTTTAATTATAATTAATGAATAAATTGTCTGGTGATCAATCTCCCCAAGTACACAAAATAACCTGTAGAGATTCCATTATAAAATACTCTCTAAACTGCTTAGGTAATTTGAAGAGTTTTCAGTGATCATGGTGAGGCCATGCCAATATAACAAAAATAATAACATTACCAAAATAATTTACAATTATAATGTTTTACCAAACAAATTGGCAAAAGATTACTTGATAGAACTCAATTTTTTAAATACTCATTTGGAAAAAATGGTCTAGAATATCTAGGGGTAATAATGTAAAGAAATTAGGTCAAAGGGGGAATATCACTTCCAGACCTCAAACTATATATTACAAAGCAGCAGTAATCAAAGCCATTTGGTACTGGTTAAAACAGAGATAAATAAATGGAACAGACTAGACAAGGGAAAAATCAGAAACAGTGGATCTCAGACTTCAATAAAACTGAAAGCATAAATTACTTTTAAAAGATGTCCTTATTTGATAAAATCTACTGGAAAAAAATTGAAAAGCAGTCCAGCAGAAATTAAACCAACACCTTGTACTACATTTCACAAAACATCCCATATGAATGCATGACCTTAATATTAAACATCGTACTTTGTAAAAAAAAAATTA
Source organism: Macrotis lagotis (assembly GCF_037893015.1). Classification (NCBI taxonomy): domain Eukaryota; kingdom Metazoa; phylum Chordata; class Mammalia; order Peramelemorphia; family Peramelidae; genus Macrotis; species Macrotis lagotis. The sequence continues at coordinate 299,060,744 of NC_133666.1, forward strand.
GAAGAGAAGTGGATCATTAACCTCTCAAACTATGAGTTAGGAGATTATTCTTAACCAAAGGATAGTAGCAATAACAGAAGATAAAAATAGGTATATTTGATTATGAAACTGGAAAGCTTCACTACAAACAAAATTAATACAACTAGTATTGAAAGAGTAGTTAAATGGGGGTGGGGAGGGTGGGATTTGTGCCAGATTTTTCTGGTAAACATTTGATATCTAAGACATATAATCAATTTAATATTAATAGACATTGAGAGAAACACAGAGAGAAATCCAAAAACCATTGCCCAATAGACTAGAGGGCATGAACATTTTCAGAAGAATTGCAATTAACAATCACATGAAAGAATGCTCCAAACTATTAATAAGAAAGTAAAATGCAAATTGAAATAACCCTGAAGTTACATCTCACAAATTGCAAATTTGCTAATGTAACAAAAGATGGTAATAGTCAATGTTGGAGAGCTATATACCAAAATAGGCACAGTGGGGCATTGTTAGTGTATTGAGAATCAGCACAAACATTTTGAAAAGCAGTTTAGAATTATTCAAATTAAGTAACTAAAATGTCCACACTCTTTGAACAAGAGAATTCATTACTAGACTTATACTATAAGGAAATCACTGATAGGAATAAAATTATATTCATTAAAATATTTAAAGGGGAATTAGAAATGAATCAGAAGCAAAATAGGTATCCATGGTAAACAAATTGTGTTGTATGAATAAAGTGGCATACTTCTGTGCTATAATACATAATGTATTGTACTATGAGAACTGAGAAATGTGAGAAAAATGGAGACTAAGAAGATCTACATGACTGATAAAGTGAAATAAACAGTTCCCAGAAAATTATATGCACAAAGATTGCAACAATGTAAATGGAAACATTCCATAAAGCTGGAAAAATCAAAAGAGAATGTTGCAATTATAGGAAAGGAAAAACATACTCAAAAAATGTGAAAAGTCGTCCTTCCCTGCCCCAGTGCAGAAGTAGGTCAACAAGTACTGTACAATGCACACATTTTTAGACTTTTTCAATATATTGATCAGTTAGGTTGATTTTTTGCTCTGCTTTTACTTTTATTTTTGTATTTAAAGTATTATTTTTTATGGGATAGCTGTCTTGGATGACTAGGGGAAGGGTTAATGGAGGAGAATAAGATGATATAAAAATAAAAAAACATAAATTAAAAAAATATTTTAAAAAAGAAATGCATTGTTGTAATGATAGCCAGTAGCGTGCCATTAAAAGTATTGTAGAAGAGCACCTAGGTGATGCAGTGAGTAGAGCACCAACCTTGGAGTCAGGAGAACCTGTGTACAAATTTGGTTTCAGTCACTTAATAATTACCTTGCTGTGTGACCTCGGGTAAGGCACTTAACCCCACTGCTTTCCAAAAATAAACAAACAAACAAAGCACTGTGTAAAATTTCATACACAGTCTAGCATGATTTTTAACTTTTCAATTTTTTTGATCAACCTACTGCTATTTATGAACTAATTTAATTGGTTGTTCACCTCCAGGCATTTTCCAGTATAGATGGTTAAACAATATATTTGGCATTATTGCTGAATTCTTTGAGGATTTAATATCAAAATCACCTATAAATAAGACCAAATTGACAGAATTTGTAGGTGTTCTATGAGAAAAATCTCCTTAGTCTCCTATACTCCTAGATTATAGTTTTTTAGAAGAGAGATAATGTATACATGGGAGACAAGTAGATTACAAAAGGAATGTCAATAGGAACTAGACCTAGTGATTTCATTAATATCAAAACTTCCCAATTTAGGAAATTTTTTTCAGCCAGGACAGGTCAGCAGATTCTCTGAAATTTAATTTCAGTCTTAGAGTGTTGCCTAGGACATTGAGAATTTAAATGATTTATCCAGAATTATATATGGTTATTATGTGTTAGAGGCAGAAACTGAACTCAAATCTTCCTGAATTTGAGGACATTTCTTTATTGAGGACATTTATATTATATATCATAATGCCTATACTGAGAACCATATAATAAAGGATAAAATGACCAGCCTTGACTCCATGACTCCAAGAAAGCATATTAGCCATTTCCTGCAGAGGGGTGAGAAATTCAAGATGTAGAATGAAGCATATATTTGGGGGTATGACACATATATGAATTTGTTTTGATTGACTTTATTTATTTAGAAGCATTCTGTCTTTTTGAAAGAGGTAATAATTGAGGAGAGGAAAAGGGAATCTAGGAATAGAATTATAAAGGAAAAAAACAGGGTATTGAAGCATTTTTAAAAAATACACAGAACTGGAGAAACTTTAAAAGGAACACAGATAAGAAAAACAGTTTTGAAATTAATAGGCTGAATTTATTATACACTTTTTAAAGAGTAAACTGTGTGAAATAGTCAAAATCACATATAATAATCTTTTTCTGTTCTACTTTGTGCATGATGTTTTTTCCTTTTTCTTTTTTATTTCTGCTTTAGTGTTCATTAAATTCAGAATAAAAAGGAAAGAAAGAAAAAGAAAGAGAGAAAAAGAGAGAGAGAGAAGGAAGGAATGGGGAGGGAGGGAGGAAGGAAGGAAAGAGAGAGGTAAGGAAGGAAGGAGGAAGGGAGGGAGGGAGAGAGGAAAGAAAAGGAAAAACAAATAAGCCTTGACTGTGTTTTATAAGTAGTTGAGTAAAAGGTTTTATTTTGTCTTCCATTTATGACACCATATTTATCAAAATTGATCCTTTTTTAGAATGAGAGAACAAAATTTGGTCCCAATGAAAAGATCTGAGAAGATATCTTCTTTCCTTCTTTGTAAATGTGGTGGACTATTGGCGTGAAACTAGTTTTATTGTTGTTTGGTCATTTCACTCATGTCCAACTCTTTGTGACCCCATTTGGGGTTATATTGCAAAAATACTGAGTGATTTGCCATTTCTTTCACCAGCTCAGTTTATAAATGAGGAGATTGAGGCAAATAAGATTAAGCAATTTGCTCAGGGTCACACAACAAGCATCTGCAGCTGAATATCAACTCAGGAAGACTCATCTTCCTGACTCCTGACTCAGTACTCTATCCACTGTGCCACGCAACTGATCTCTGGAACTCTAAATGTTAGCTATTTTTGATTTGTTGAATTCTTCTAAGTATTTTTCCATATAATTAACTCAAATTAAATTTATTTTGCTTCCCTTTCAACTTATTTTGCTTGTTTTTTAATGCCTTTTTCCTAAAAAGAACTAATTTCCCTCATTCTCTTGCCTAATTCTCTTCCTTTTCTGACTATTCTCAAATTTTATTCTTTGATTCATTGTTTTTATGCTTATTCCTTCTTTGCTTTCTGTATTCCTCTGGAATATAAGTTTCTAAGGAACTTCCCTCTACTGAAAAGCTTCCATTATTCTCTTGTGTATCTTGCTTCTTATATCCCTCTTTTTAATTAATTTTAATGCATTTATTCTCTCCCATCTTTCTAGTTATTATTTCCCTCCTGCTGAGGCAAGATGCTATACATGGAAGAATAATACTCTCTCAGAGGCAGTGGTATCTTTACAGAGCAAGGTATGATAGTATTATCAGTATGGTATTTATATCTATACTATTTATATGATAGTATACAGTATAATATGGTAGTATTCTACAGTAGGACTACTTATCATCATGGAATGTCCTTTTTCTGTGCCCAATTAAATCACTTGCTCCTATTTCAACCATTCTTCCCTAGACCTTCCCTTCCTACAAGAATACAGTGGGAAACTTCCAGGGTGGAGCCAAGATGGCTGCATGAAGCTAGCATGCTCCTGAAGCTTTTCCCTACATAATGTTAAATATAGCCCTACACAGGCATTAAAGCATAGATTCCACCAAAAAAAGAAAGGAAAAATAAAGATTTAAAGAACTTTTCAACTGTAGACATCATAGAGGATCTTCAGTGAAGGTCTGTCTCTTTGGAGAGAAAAGATAAAGTAACACCCACTTAGGCTGGAGAGTAGGAAAGCCAGCTGGAGGTTTTTAGCCACAGTGTAATCCATGCCTCAGCAGCTAGACAACAGCATAAGTTCCAGCAGCTAGATAGCAAGCCAGAAGGGAGGGTCCTATTCCCAAAGAAAGTCTGAATCCTGGGAACACTGGGGCAAAAGCAGGACTGGATTGAGAACAAACCTCTGCATAGCCAACACCTGGACTGTGAGTGCAACATCTTGGCCAGTGATAAGCCCGGGATAAGACCCCAGTCCCTGCACAAAAAGTTCAAGATTATACACCCTATACCTGAGGAGCAGAGTGCAACAATAAAAATGAGAAAAAAATTGGCAGAACACTAATCATAGAAGGCTATTATGCAGATAGAGATGTCATCTCAGAAGAAGAAAGCAATGACAAATTACCCACATGGGACATCTCAAAAGAGTATATGAATTGAACTCAAATTCAGAACCTCATAGAAGAATTTAAAAAACCAAGAAAAGAGGAGAAAGAAAAATGTAAAAAAAAAAAAAAAAAAGAAATGAGAGCCATGTAGGAAAATTAAGAAAAAATGACCAAAGAAATCAACTACTTTAAAAGTAAAAATAACCAACTGGAAAATAATGTAATTCCTCAAAAATTAAAATTGGTCAACTGGAAAAGGAATGCAACTCATCTAAAACTCAAATCAACCAACTGAAAGGGAATGCAAAAAATAAAATTAACCAGCTGGAAAAGGAAAGACAAAAATTAACTGAAGAAAATGAAATCCTAAAAAACAGAATTGGACAAATAGAAACTAATGAATTTATGAGGTACCAAGAGTCCATCAAATGAAATCAAAAGACTGAAAAAAATTGAAAAAATGTAAAGTACCTTTTAGGAAAAACAAACAACCTGGAAAATATATTCAGGAAAGATAATTTATGAATTATTAGTGTACCAGAAAGTCTAGATTTAAAAAAAGGAGCCTGTAAAATATCTTTCTGGAAGTTATCAAGGAAAATTGTCCCAATGTACTACATCAAAAAGACAAAACAGTCCTTGAAAGAATACATGGAACACAACCAGAAAGAGACCCTAGGATGAAAACTTCAAGAACTATCATAGTCAAATTCCAAAATTCTCAAATAAAGGAAAAAATTCTACAAACAGCCAAAATAAGAAGCAATTTAATACAAAGGAAACACATTCAGAATTACACAGGATTTATCAGCTTCAACATTAAAGGATCAGAGGACAAAAGACCTTGGATTACTACCAAGAATTTTCTACCCTGCAAATTCAACATATCCTGTCAGGGGGAAAGATTGATGTTCAATGAAATAGAAAGCATCCAAAATTTCCTGATAAAAGAACCCAGAACTGAACAGAGAATTTGATCTTCAAATACAAGACTCAAGAGATGAATAAAAAGGTAAGGAAAGGGGGGGAAATATTAGTCAAAAACATTAAATTGTATATAACCCTACAAGGGAAGATAACAATTGTAATTTTTGAAAATTTTATTTCTCTTAGGATAGTTAAAGTGTTGAATTTAGTTGAAGATATTGTACTTAGAGGTTTGAGTATAGTTGGTTCTTATCCTTCTATCCAAGAAGAACAAAATGACATCACTATGTTTGAGACAAATTACAGTGCATCCGACCATGAGTAATATGACCAATGTGAACTCAGAATGCTCTTCAACCAGTTGCATACAAATAGTCCAGGTGAAAAAATGGAACATTTCCCCTAATCTTGTATGTGCTTCAGATTTCCTCTCAACTCCTTTAATTCTGTTTTGCTCTTAAAGCTCAGCACTTTTTCTGAAGAGGCCATCCTATGCTGGACAGTGAAGTGCCAGTGTCTCCCATACCTTACATATAATCAATTATAAAGTTCTTAAGAGAGTTTTTCAGGTTGTTACAGTACTGGAGAGTACTTAGAAGATCTTAGTTAAATCAGAAGTGACTACTAAATTCTAAGATGTTTGTAGTACCATTAGGGCCAAAAGGTGAGAATCTACATACAAGGCTTGGACATAAAGAGATTAGGAAGTGATTTTATCTTAATCCATACTTTAGTTAAGGAGGTTTTAAGAAGGATGGTTGTGAGGTAAAGGGAAAATGGGAGAGAATGTACCTAATACTTTGGTTGTGGAGGGTTGTAGGGCTATGGCTGGTATACTATAGAGATGGAGGGAGAAAGTATCCTTAGAGGGTCTAGACATGAAAACATCATGAAAAGTTTTTACTGAGTTTGATGCTTTGGCTACAATTGGAAGGAGTATGCTTGGGAGGAGGAGGAATATAAAGGGTTCATGAAATGATTTGACTTTGCATGATACTTTGGCTCATGAGGATTGTGAGTCCTTGGAGGGTACTTGAGTGAGATCATATCCTTAAGGAAGAAACAAAGTATAAGAGATAGCAAAATTACATAATAAGATAACATTTTTTAAAAAATTAAATGTTATAGTCTTTGGTCTTTGTTCAAACTCCACAATTCTTTCTCTGAATAGAAATGGCATTCTCCATTGCACATACCCCAAAATTGTGCTTGATGGTTACACTGTTGGAATGAGCAAGTCCATTAAGGTTGACTGTCACACCCATGTTGCTGTTAGGGTGTACAATGTTCTTCTGGTTCTGCTCATTTCACTCAGCATCAGTTCATGCAAATCCTCCCAGGCTTCCCTGAATTTTCATCCCTCCTGGTTTCTACAAGTGATATGTTTATCCTTTTTCATAATCCTTTCAGTGTATAGACCCAGTAGTGGTATTGTTGGATCAAAGGGTATGCACATTTTTGTTGCCTTTTGGCCACAATTCCAAATTGTCCTTTGGAGGGTACTTGAAAAGGGGATTAGGTATATAGTGATAATAATTTGATGTGATTCATTGGTCTTGAGAAGTGTATTTCTAAAGAGATAGAAGAGGGGAGGGTATTTAATTACTATGAGGCAACGCTGCTTATCAATCAATCCAGTAATAAATCAATCAGCTTTTGAAAATAATAGTTCTATCAGGTCAGGAAAAAGAAGTATATTTTCACAAAGGGGATGTAAGTATAAGACAGGGCTAAAACAATATGCATAAAAAGGACTATCATAGGCAAAGTCTAGGCATTAGTGGATAAATAACACCAGGTGAAGAGGCAAAGACCTAATAAAGTAGAGGGAAAGAAGGGGGTTGGGAGAATTGTGAACACAGTAAATTTTACTCCATAGATTTGACCCAGGGAGGAAATACTATATATTCCCAATTGGGTTCAAAAATCTATCCTACTCTACAAGAAGTGGGGGAGAGGGAAAGAAAAGGGAAGAGAGAAGTGATAAAAGGAAGGCAAAGGTAAAAGTGAAAGTAAACAAAGTTAAATTACATAGAAAAGTTAAAGGGGAAAGGGAACAAAACATTAATGAGGAGGAATAAGAAGAAAGGAAAAAGTATAAATGGGGAGAGATAGTATGGAGGGAAATATAATATTAGTCATCTTAACAATAAATGCAAATGGGCTGAACTCTCCCCTTAAAACAAAAACAGATAATATAATGGATTAAAAACCAGAATTGGACAATATGTTTTCTTACAAGAAACACATTTGAAGCAGAAAGATACATACAGAGTAAAAAGGTTAAAGACTGGAGCAAAATATATTATGCTTCAGCAGAATTTAAAAAATCAGGAGTAGCAATCCTGATCTCAGAGAAAGCAAAAGCAAAAATAGATCTCATTGAAAGGGATAAGGAAGGAAATTATATCTTCTTTAAAGGCACCATAAGAATGAAGTTATATCATTATTAAACATATATACACCTGGTGGTATAGCATTCAATTTCTTGGAGGGGAAATTGATTAAATTTCAAAGAGACATAGATAGAAAAACTATAATAATAGGGGAACATCAACTTGCCTCTCTCAGAACTAGATAAATCTAATTGTATGATAAACATGAAGGAAGTTAAGAAGGTGAATAAAATCTTAGAAAACTTAGAAATGACAGAACTATGGAGAAAAATTGAATGGGGATAGAAAAGATTATACATTTTTCTCTACAGTACATGGCACCTATACCAAAACTGACCATGTACTAGAGCATAAAAATCTTATAATAAAATCAATCAAATGCAGAAAGGCAAAAGAAATAAATGCACACTTTTCAGGCCATGATATAATAAAATTACCTGTATAAAAGGCTATGGAAAGATAAACAAAGAATTAATTGGAAAGTAAATAACAATTTCATTTATTTATTTATTTATTTTTGTGAGAATAGTAGAGGAGGGGAAGTTTACTCCTTTTGATTGGATTTGGGATTGGCCTAAGGTTAGATTTGTTCATTTGGAGACTAAGGTACCACCTTCTCCTTGGGCATCTTACAAGCCAAAACACAATCATATTCAGGTATTGTTATTGATAATAGATATTCCATAGAGAATAACTTCATGTTCTCCAAGAATCTTGCTTGAGTGTGGTATAGGAGAGCTTTGGCTGTTTCTGGTTAGGGTTTCTTAAAAGTTTGGAACATGGAAAAGGACTATAGAAATACCATCAGGCCAGTGTCTGTAAAGAAAATTTTACTTCCCTGAAAAATAATTCTTTTTTTGTCTGGAAAAGACACAAGATCAAATATCTCTTGATATCCAGAAAGGAGAACTTGTTTTTTTTTTTTTTCATTTGCACACTTACTAAGAACAGTCTCCTTCAAAAATGAGTGTGGATGTGGAGCCAAGATGGCAAAGTGAAGCCAGATAATCCCCACAACTCTCTCCCCAGACCACTCCAAATACTTCTAAATAGTGGCTCTAAGCATATCCTAGAGTAGCAGAACCCACAAAAAGATTGAGTGAAAAAATTTTCCAGCCCAAGATGACTTGGAAGATTTGTAGAAAGGTCTGGTACACTGGGGTTAGTAAGGGCCACATAGCAACCTGGCCTGCACTTGAGCTAACTGACTCCAACTATCCAGCAACAGCCTATGATGTGCCTGGGTCCCTGTGGTGACTAGGGCCAACACAGTGGAGAAATTTACAGACATCTTGGCCCACGGATTTCCAAGAACAACTTGAAAGGTAAGCAAGAAAACACTGCCACACCAGAATGATTATGAGTCCAGACCAATGTAGGACTAATCACAGACTCCAGGAACATGGAACAAGGATATGGAACCACTTAATAGGAAACCATCGGGGTGCTGCTTCCAGAGAACTCAGCCCACAGACAGTAAGGAGTTGGGGGAAACTGCAGAGGTTTCTTTGCTATCTCTGAGGCAGGACTCTTGTTGCTTTTCCCATGCTCAGATTCAGGTGATAATCTGGGCCTCAGTCTCAGGCAAAAGGGGCTTTACTGTCACAGTGGAACAATGATCTTCCGCCCAGTTCCAGGGCAGAGAGGAGTGCTAGTGGTCATTCACAGACCAGAGCACAGGCCAGAAGAGTGGTCAGGGCCTCTCATAAGACATTTAATTTTTTTTTTAATTTAAGGCAATGGGGTTAAGTGACTTGCCCAAGGTCACACAGCTAGGCAATTATTAAGTGTCTGAGGTCGAATTTGAACTCAGGTTCTCCTGACTCCAGGACTGGCTCTCTATCCACTGTGTCACTTAGCTGACCATTCTCATAAGACATTGAAGGAATTGAGGTCCCTGGAGGATGTCCCTGAAAACAGAAGCAAAAGCCCTCAAAGCTTGGGAAACTGCATGCTCCAGCATGAAAATAGAGCTCCACTTTAACAAAGAGTTCAAATCAAATCATAGGTTGGGAAAATGAGCAAACAGCATAAGATAAAAAACTCTGACTAAAATCAATTACTTTGATCCCATGGAGGATTAAAATGCACATTCAAAAGATAACAAAGTAAAAGCTTCTGTGTTCAAATTCTCCAAGAAAAAATGGGAATTGGTTTCAGTATAAGGAAGAACTCAAAATAGATTTTGTAAATCAACTAAGGGACGTAAAGGAAAAATTGGGAAGAGAAATGAGAGAGATGCAGGGAAATCAGCAGCTTGGTGAAGGAATTAAAAAAGAATACTAAAGAAAATAACATCTTATAAACCAGTTTAGAGCAAATGGAAAAAGTAATCCAGAAGACCAATGAGGAGAACACCTTAAAAAAAAGAATAAACGGCCAGATGGAAAAGGAAATATAATAATTCTCTGTAGAAAATAATTCCTTCAAATATAGAATGGAGCTAGGGGAAGCTAATGACTGTGAAAAATCAAGAAACCATAAAACAAAACAAAAAGAATAAAAAGCTAGAAAAAAATGTGAAATACTTCACTGGAAAAAAACTTACCTGGAAAAATGATCCAGGAGAGATAATTTAAAAATTACTGGACTGCCTAAAAGTCATGACCAGGAGTCTAGATTTCATTTTTTTCAAGAAATAATACAGGAAAATTGCCCTAATATCCTAGAAGGAAAAGGTAAATTGGAAATTGAAGGAATCCACCAATCACCCCCTAAACAAAATCCCAAGATAAAAACTCCCAAGAATATTAGAGTCAAATTTCACAACTCCCAGGTCAAGGAGAAAATATTACAAGAAGCCAGAAAGAATCATAGAGAAGGTGGATGGGAGGGCAAATTATGAGGGACTTAATGATGCTGAAGTGGTTGTATTCCTGCATGGGAAGATGATACTGATAACTCATATGAACCTTATCATTCATTAGGGCAGTTAGAAGAAGAATATACAGACAAGTCACAGGAGGGAGCTGAATATGAAGGTATAATATGTTATAAAAATGGAGCTAATGGACTAGAAAGAAATATACTGAGAGGAAGGCAAGGAAAGGAAGAATGGGTTAAATTATTTTACATAAAAGAGGCAAGAAAAAGGTTTTGCCATGGAGTGGAAGGTGAGGAAAGTGAGGGGGGGAATGAGTAAGCCTTCATTCTCATCAGTTGTGGCTCATAGAGGAAATAACATACCCACTTACTTGAGTATAGAAATCTATCTTATCCTGGGGAAAATAGGAGAGAAAGGAATGAGAGAAAAGGTACAGAAGGAAAGGAGGAAGATGTAGGTGATAGAAGAGAGAAGTTTTGGGAGAGGGTAGTCAGATACAATACACTTTTGAGTAGTGACAGAGTGAAAGGAGAGAAAGAATAGAATAAATAGGAGTGGGGAGAAATAGGATGGTGGGAAATACAGCTAGCAATAGTGACTGTGGGAAAAAATATTGAAGAATTTTCTCTGATGACCTTATGATAAAGAAAGCTATCTATCCATCCCAAAGACAGAGTTGATAGTAACTGAAGATGGACTGAAGCACACTTTTTTTGATTGATTTTTCTTGAGGATTCTTTGTGTGTGTATGTGTGTGTGTGTGTGTGTTTTGGGGGGGTATGTTTACTTTTACAACATGACTTATTTCAAAATGCAATGATAATGTTATTTCATTAGGTAAATATATGATTATTCTATTTGATGTGAGGATCTAAGATGTTTTTCAATAAAAATATCTGCTTCAATATCTCAATAAGTGCTACAGAGCAGCTACCAAAATGAATCCCCATGCTGAGGGTATAGTAACTAAAGCTCACAGCCTCCAGGCTTCATAAGTCACTCTAGATGTCTCATGAAGGACAGGATGCCAAACCAGTATCCCATGGTAAAGGCAGTGAGAGGTCCACTGAGCCATCCTCCACTTGAAGATATTTCTCAGGGTAGACCCAGTAAGAAATTTGAGAGGAGCTTTGTATTTGCTTGGTCTGTTAAATCTGAGCTTCACTGATGTCTGAGCCCAGGACACTGCCAAAGTGAGGGATCAGGACCCAATCCACAACCAACATCCACCACAAAATCATAATATTTGTCTTTTTTTATTCTAAATAGAAGAAAATGATGCAAAGAAACTTCCAGGAGGTGAGAACCTGTGTTTCTAATAAATGTCTGCATACTTTAAGCAGATGGACAGTTTCCAGGTCACTGAAGGAATGCAACTGCTACTCTAAATGATTTAATTTTAAATAATGAATGAATCAAACAGAAAATCATAGAAATAATCAGTCATTTCATCTAAGAAAATGATAACAATGAGACATCATACCAAAATTTATGGGATGCAGTCAAAGTAGTTTTCAGGGGAAATTTTATATCTCTAAACACTTATATGAATAAAATAGAGAAAGATGAGATTGATGAATTGGATATGCAACTAAAACACTAGAAAGAAGAATAAATTAGAAATTCTGAAAATCAAAGGAGAGATTGATAAAATTGCAAACAAGAAAACCATTGATCTAATAATAAAACTAAGAGTTGATTTTAAGAAAACAATCAATAAAATTTATAAATCTTTGGTTAATCTGATTTAAAAAAGAAAAAATACCAAATTACCAGTATCAAAAATGAAAAGGGTGAATTCACCACCAAAGAGGAAGAAATAAAGTAAAAATTCAGAAATATTTTGCCCAACTATATGACAATAAATTTGATAACTGGTGTAAAATAGATGAATATTTACAACAATACAAACCAATGGAACTTTTCCCATTTTTATGTTTTCTTTTGGGTATAGGCATAGGTATTGCTGGGTCAAAGGGTATGATCAGTTCTCTTTTGGCATAACTCCACACTACTCTCCATAATGGTTGGAGTAGTTCACAACACCACCACTAACAATGTATTAATGTATCAGTCTTCCTACAACCTCTCTAGCATTGATTGTTTTCCCCTTTTTTGTCATTAAGATGACAATCTGATAGGTGTGAGGAGATACTTCATAGTTGGGTTAATTTGCATTTATCTAAACAGTATTTTTCATATGATTTAATTTCTTTTTTTTAAAACTGCTTATTCATATCTTTTGACCATTTATCAATTGGGAAATGACAAAAATATGATTCAATTCTCTATATATTTAGAAATGAGACCTTTAATTTTGATAATTTGGAGCTATTTTGCCCAACAGTAAGCCAACAAATTCTAAGTGATATGGATAAATATTTACAAAAACACAAGCTACTCAGATAAACAGAAGAGGAAATAAAATACTTAAATAACCCAATTTCAAAAAAAAAAAGAAATTGAAGAAACATCAATAAACTCCCTAAGAAAAAATGTTCATGACCAGATGAATTTACAAGTTAATTCTACAATAATCAAGGAACAATTAATTCTGATTCTATATGAACTATTTAAAAAATATAAGTGGAGGAGTTCTGCCAAATTCCTTTTATAACACCAAAATAGTGCTGACACCTAAATCAGGAAGAGCAAAAATAGACAAAGAAAATTATAAACTAATGTTCCTAATGAACATTGATGTAAATTAAAAAAAAAATTTAGCAAAAAGTTTACAAGTTGTTACTAGGAAAATGTACCATGATCAAGTCGAATTTATACCCAGGTATGCAATATTAGGAAAACAATCAACATAACTGGACATATTAATAACAAAACAAACAAAAATCCAATGATTATTTCAATATATGCTGAAAAAGATTTTTGACCAAATAGAGCCCCCATTCCTATTAAAAACACTAGAGAGAGGAGTAGCTAGGTGGTGCAGTGGATAAAGCACCAGCCCTAGAGTCAAGAGTACTTGAGTTCAAATCTAGCCTCACACTTAATAATTAACTAGCTGTGTGGCCTTGGGCAAGCCACTTAACCCCATTGCCTTGCAAAAACTTAAAAAAATAAAAAAAAACACTAGAGAGCATAGGAATAAATGAAGTCTCCATAAAGTATTAAGTAATATCTTTCTAAAACCATCAGAAAGTATTAAATGAAATGACAATAAGCTAATAGCAAATCCAGTAAGATCAAGGGTGAAATAAGTATACCAATTATCACAATACTGTTCAGTATTATTAGAAATGTTAGCTTTAACAATAAGAGAAGAAAAAGAAATTGAAGTAATTATAAAAGGCAATGAAGAAACAAAACTTTCATTCTTTGCAGACAATATGATGGTATACTTAGAAAATCAATAGAAAAACTGATTGAAACCATTAACAATTTTAGTAAAGTAGCAGTATATAAAATAATACCACATAAAGCATCAGGATATAATATATATATATATTTATATATGAAAAATAAAGCCCAAGAATAAGAGAAAGAAAAAGCCATTCCATTTAAAGTAATTGTAGATGATATAAACTACTTGAGAATCTACCTCCCAAGACAAACCCAGAGAATATATGACCACAATTCAAAAATATTTTTCACACAATAAAGTCTAATCTAAACAACTGGAAACATGTCAATTGCTCATGGTTAGGTTGAACTCATATAATAAAAATGACAATTCTACACAAATTAAATTACTTTATCTTTGTCAATCAAACTACCAAAAACTATTTTACAGAGCTAGGAAAAATAGTAATAAAAATCATCTGGAGCAACAAAAATTGAAGAATATCAAGGGAATTAATGGGGAAAAATGCAAAGGAAAGTAACCAAACTGTACCAGATCTAAAACTATATTATAAAGTGGAAGTCACCAAAACTATTTGGTACTGGTTAAGAAATAGAGTAGAGGATCAGTGAATTAAAGTAAGTACAAAAAAAAACATTACTAAGTATTTATAATGAGCTACTATTTGTTAAACCCAAAGATATTACCTCTTGGGATGAGAATTCCCTATTTGACAAAAACATCTGGTAAAACTTGAAAATAATATGACAAAACCTAGGAATAGAAACTTTATCCTATACAAAAATAAGGTCAAAATGGGTTTGGAATTTCAACATAAAGGGTGATAAACTAATTAAGAGAACAAGACATGCTCTATCCATCAGTTCTACAGAGAGGGGACATAAGAGCAAACAATAGATAGAGAACATCATAAATTGCAAAATGGATGATTTCGATTTTATTAAATGAAAAAGGTTTTTTTGCACCAATAAAACCAATATAGCCAAGATTAGAAGAAAGGCAGAAAACTGGGAAACATTTTTCAGTCAGTGTTTCTGATAAAGGACTCATTTATAAAATATACAGAGAACTGAATCAAACATAAGATTACAAATCATTCTGCAACTGATAAATGGTGAAGGATTTGAATAGGCAGTTTTCAGATAAAGAAATTAAAACTATTTATGGTCTTTTGAAAAAGTGCTCCTAATCATTGTTGATTAGAGAAATATAAATTAAAACTATGAGGTACCACCTCAAACCTATCATATTGGTAAAATGACTATAAAGAAAAATATTAATATTGTGAAGGATGTGGGGAAATTGGAACACCAGTGCACTGTTGATGGAGTCATGAACTGATCCAACCATTTTGGAGAGAAATATGGAACTCTGCCCAAAGAACATTGTACACATTAATAACAACATTGTTAGATGATCAACTATGATGGATGCAGTTCCTCTCAACAGTTCAGTGATCAATTCCAATCCTGAGAAACCTTTTATGGACAATGTAAAACACAGCCAGAGGAAATATATTTGGAGTCTGAATGGAGAACAAACTTAACTATGTTCACTTTTTAAAACTTCTTTCATACTTTTTCTTTCTTACTCATGTTTTTTAATTTTTTATTTATATGTACATGTATATTTTTGTTACAAAATTTCCTTCCACCCTCCCTTTCCCCTAACCTCCCCTCAGTGGCACACAGTCAGGTTAGCATTGTACATACATATTTTTTGATAAAGATGTTTGCAGATTAGTTACTTTTGGTATGAAGAATTAGGATTAAGGGAAAGAGATATATAAGAGATAATTTTTATAAAGCATTTTCTTCAGATTCTGAAGGATTGTTTTTTTTTTTTGTATTTGTGTGTGTATGTGTGTGTGTGTTTTGTTTTGTTTTTCTTCCTCTGGATGGAGATAACACATAGCCCATCTAATACAGTTGTCCTAGCTCTCTGAACTGCTGAGAGGAACTGCTTCCATCAAGGTTGATCATCTCACAATATTGTTAATGTGTACATTGTTCTCTTGGTTTTGCTCTCTTCGCTCAGAATGTAAGGCATTCCATACTTCTCTAAAGTCTGATCATTTAAGGTTTCTTATAGAACAATAATATTCCAAGTATTTATGTATGATAACTTGCTTGCTATTCCCCAATTGATGGACATCCCCTTAATTTCCAATTCTTTACCACTACAAAAAGAGGTGCTATAAATATTTTAGAACATGTGAATTCTTTTCCCAGTTTTTCTGATTTCTTCTGGATATAGGCCTAGAACTGGAGTTGCTGGGTCCAAGAATATAAACAGTTTTATTGTTCTTTGGGTACAATTCCATATTGCTCTCTAGAAAGGTTGGATCCATAAAGAACTCCACCAGCAATGCATTAATGTCCCAATCCTCCCACAACCTCCCCAACATTGATCATTTCCCCTTTTTCTCATCTTGGCCTTTCTGATAGGCATGAGGTGATGCCTCATTAATGTTTTAATTTGTATTTCTCTAATCAGTAATGATTTGGAGCATTTTTCATATAATTATATATAACTTTAATTTCTTCAGTTGAAAACTATTCATATGTCATGTCTATTAATATCCTTTGACTATTTATCAGTTGAATTACCTTACTCATGTTTTTACCCTTTAATTCTAATTCCTTTTTCACACGACTAAAATGGAAATATGCTAAACAAAATTGTACATGTACAACTTTTACCAGACTGTTCTGTTGCCATAGGGCAGGGGTAGGGTAGAAAAATGTAGAACTCATGCTTGAAAACGGATAATTGTTGAAAACTGCACTTGCCTGTAATTGGAAAAATAAAATAAAAATTTATACAAGTTAAAATAAATGCATAAATAAACTAGAAACTACTAAATCTTGAGGTATCTTGATTAGGGATGCCCAGTACTTAAATTGTTTTGATTTTTTGGTCACTTAGCTTCTCTTTGTGCTGCAAGATCTCAATTTTGTCTATGCCATTCTAGGGAATTTCCATCTTAGTATTTTTTTCTGGATGTGATTAGTAAATTCTTTCTATTTTACTTTTTCCTCCTGGCTAATATCCCTAGGTTTTCACCTATGATTGCTTAGTGCTTTCAAGTTGTCCAACAATACTTAGATTCCCTCTTCTTGTACTGTTTTTATTAAATAAGTTGTTTTCTTTATGAAGTGCCTTATTTGTTTTTCTTCCATTTTTCAGCACTGCTTTTGTTTTTATGTTTTGCATCATTTTATGAACTCATGTTTTTGTTCAACCATTTAAACTTACATAAAATCTATTCTTTGAATAAAGTTTTGATCCTCTTCAACTAAGAAACTAATTCTTTTCCCAAATTTTTCCTTGTTTTCTCTTTTCTTTTGTCCAATTCTTTCCTCTAAAGTTCTCATTTCACTTATTATATTACTTTTAAACTCTTACTTCTATCTGGAATTCTAGTTGTCTTTGAGTCAAGTTACATTTTTGTTTGAAAATTTGTTTATTGATGTGGTAAAATTATTCTCTTTTGGATTTGTTTCTTTTGTGCCAGACTATGTGTTATTTCTTTATCATCAGTTATATTTTTGTTGTTGATTTATTTCCTTACCTTTTTTCCTGAATTGCAATTTTATATTAGGTCCAGGTTCTACACACACCTCTCAAGGAATATTGAGATTTCTTTAGCCCTAACCTGATTATCTGGTATTCTATTATTGCCTTTTCCATGTATTGAGCATTCAAGGATTACAATGATCACAACTCGAGACAGGTAGCTACACAATTTCAGTACCCTAATTGATCTAATATTGGGAATGGCATGTTCATTTGGTCTGAATGTTGTAGATTCCTGATCCCAGTTTGGAGCCTAGACAACTCAAGGATAGGTTTAGGCATTGTTGGTCCTACAGTAGATGGCAACTATTAACCCAAGCCCCAACAGTTTCTGGTCCAGACCCATCAGGTAACTAGAGGTCTCCAGAAGTTCAAAGTGATGAAATTACATGTCCCATGGTAAGAACTTCTGATCCTAGTTACTTAGATGCAAATCCCAAACTCCACAACATAATCAAAATAACACAGTTGTGTCTTTTCCTTGCTGACAAAGTCCACTTAGTTTCAAGGTGGTACTTTGGACTTAGAGAAAATCTCATATTGCAAAATCTTTTTGTATAATTTGTCTTACATTATAAACCTCAAAGACCATATTGATCAACAGTTTAAAATTAGTTAGCTTTAACTTTGTAAGGAAAGGGATTCTACATAAGTAAATATTTTAATAAGGTACCATTATCATAAAAGTCAGTTTTAAAGGAAAAAGCTAAGTCATTGCTAATGTTATTAAGAATAATGATTTCCTGAATTTTCCTTTATGTCTGAATAAATGTTAATTTTTAAATATAAAATATTTTGATAGTAAATCTGCTATTTGTCTATTAAGTGTGCCCTGCTGAGCTAAGGAAAGAGTGGGGCACATTCGTTTGGTTCATAGTTCAACAATAAAAGATACAGAATTGAAGGTTTTATCAGCATTAAGACTTGTGACTACTTTTGTTCAGAGGAAATAAAAATCATCACTTGAATGAAAGGCTGGGATAGAAATTCAAAATTCTAAGTCCTGCAATGAAACCCTAAATAAACTTTGTATTTGACAGTGAGGTTAAACCAGCACACTTAGTAATCACAAGGAAAACAATTTTGTACCGAGTTCATTGATGATTTAATTTCAATAATTAAATTTTAAATTCATTTACTTGGCACTTTTCTCTTGTTAAACACTTTATAAAATTAATTGAGTACAAACAGTGAGGTTTCTTTATTATGTTTATTTGAAGATCAGAAAATGGAACCACAGAAAACAATGTTATAGAATGACCTTCTAGAATCAATTCAAAGTCCCTAATTCCAAATATTGTTTAGTCCACTAGGAAACACTATTCCTGAAAAATTTTTCCACCTTTTAATTTTTGGTAGGTCTCTTAGCAGATCTAATTTGCATATCTTATCATGCTAGGGTAAGGGGGCATCCTAAGGTCTTTCAACAGAGGAGAATCACTGTAACTTTGGAAATTTTTGTACTCTAGAGTACCACACTGTACTAATAATACAAACCTTCATATACTCAGTTTGTGCAGAGAAAAATGAACTACTGATCTTATATGAAATGTTTTGCCTCTTTCATGGCTCAATGAAAATTATCAATAAAAGTTATATTCTGGATAAGATATTTCATAGTCAAGAAATATAATTTAAATGTTCATACCCATTGGCATTGTAATCCCACTACTAAGCAATATATGCCAAAGAAATTAAAGGCAGAATTCAAACTCTTCTATAAATACCTCTATATATGCCAAAATATTTTAGTAGAGTTTTTGTGGTAGCAAAAATAAAATAAAACAATAAATTAAGTGGTACTCAGCCTTACAAAATATGGCATATGGAAAAAAGGAATATTATTTCAGTATATAGAAAATGTGAAGAATTCAAATAAATAATAAATCTTATCTGAATTTATGCAGAGTGAAATAAGCAGAATCAGGAGAATAATTTATAAAATGTCCACTGGGATATAAAAGGGTGACATAAAAAAGCAATAGAATCTATATAAAAATGGCAATAACCAGTCTTGGTCCCAGGGGATAGATTATAGAACTAGAGAAATCTCAGGACTGAGTGTTCTCAGAGGACATCTAATCCTATCTATATCTAAGCAGAATTCCCCTGTAAATTATAAAGTGATTATGAAGCCTTTGCTTGTAGTGCTTCACTGAAGTAAATCTACCCTCTCCTGAAAAAGCCCAGTCTATTTTGGGAGAGTTTTAATCACTTTCAAAATTTTGTAATGATTTAATAGTTTATTTTACACCAATTATATACAAAAACAATAGTTAACATTCTCTTTTTTAAAAAATGACTTCCAAATTTTCTCCCTCCCCTCTCTTATTCATTGAGAAGGAAAGTTATTGGATGTAGGTTATACATATACAGTTATGCAAAGCATATTTCCATGCTAGTCATACTTGAAAAGAAAATTACAGATTTTTTTTTCCTTTTACTTTTAGGTTTGGTTTCTTTTGCAAGACAAATTGGGTTAAGTGGCTTGCCCAAGGCCACACAGCTAGGTAATTATTAAGTGTCTGAGCCCATATTTGAACCCAGGTACTCCTGACTCCAAGGCCGGTGCTTTATCCACTATGCCACCTAGCCACTCCTACAGATTTTCTTTTAAAAAGAAAGGCAAAAACTCAAAGAAGTATCCTTCAATGTTTATTTAGGTTCCATTAATCCTTTCTCTGGATAAGCATAGCATTTTTCATCACACGTGTTTCAGAATTGTTTTGGATCATTGTATTGCTGAGAATAGCTAAACCATTCACAGTTGATAAATAAATATATTTTATACAATATTCTCCTGATTCTATTTATTTCATTTTGCATCAATTCATATATGACTTTCCAGGTTTTCCTGAGGGCATTCTGCTTGTAATTTATTATTATTATTATTATTATTATTATTATTATTATTATTACTATTATTATTAAAAGCAATGGGGTTAAGTGACTTGTCCAAGGTCATATAGTTAAGTAATTATTAAATTTCTGAGGTCAAATTTAAACTCAAGTCCTCCTTACTCTGGGGCCGGTGCTCTATCCACTGTGCTACCTAGCTGCCCCTTTGCCATTTCTTTTAGCACAATACTCTTTCAGGGTGTAGGTAAGACTTTCCTAAGCTTTAAGGTTTTTGTATAACTGTTTTCAGAGATAGTTCTAGGAATCTATAAGGTTTGAGCTCTGGCAAGGTCTTATGATCTAAAGTTGTGTTTACTACTTTCCCGGTCTCTGCTCTGATCCGTGAGTAACCATAGACTTTTCTATCCTGGAATTGTAATCAGGGTTTCTGTTCCCCAGGAGCCAAGGGATCTAGTAGGTTAGTCCCTCACCCAGGGACTACAACCCAGGACTGCAACAAAAATCAAAGTATATGCAATGCAGCAGACTCTTAATCCCAGTACCAGTAAAGGGACTCGTAATCTCCTTCTGACCAGTTTTTTGACCCCTTACCATCTGTGGGCTGAGAAGTCTAAAAGCAATTTCTGACCCTGCTTGTCACCATACAACTTTCTATGGTCAGAATTTTTTCTATTGTTTGCTCATACAGTCACAGTGTGGATTCAGCCACTCCCAATGCCTTCTGTCCTGCTAGGATCTGGTCTGTGCTACTATAGTCTGCACTAGACTATGCTCCACTCTCATCCATGTGCAGTAGACCTTTCTTGCTGATATTCTAAGTTGTCTTGGGCTGGAAAATTATTTCACCCAATTTTTGTGGATTCTATTGCCCCAGAACTTGTTTTGAGGCAATATTTCAAAGGTATTTGAAGGGAATTTGGGAGAGCTCAGATGAGTCTCTGCATTTTCCATGTCATCATGACTCTAAAGTAGTTGTAATTGTTTAAAATATCTTACTTTCCAAATCTGCCTAAATGTTTTTCTCTTTATAACTTTCATCTATGATTCTTCTGGTTTCTGGGGTCAAGTAAAGCAAATTGATTCTCTTTTTCACATGACAGTTCCTCCAACACTGGATAAAAACCATCTTGTCCCACTTAAGTCTTCTCTTCTTATGGCTAAACTTCCTTAGTTCATTCAACAAATTTTCCTATGGCATGAACTCAGTCCTTCTCCAAGTACAGAGAGAGCTCTAGAAGAAATAGAATTCTATGAAAAACTTTATATTTAAGGTGAGAGTGTTCACTTTTTATTTTATTAATTCTACCTCATACTTCTCCACCCCACTGACCATCTAGAAAATCATCCGAGTCCAGGAAATACTACCCAAGTCATACATAAACCATATAGTCATAGCACATATAAAATCCTAAAAAAACTTTTCTGATTCTCTGATCAGTAAGATTTCAGATAAAATAAATTTCCCATCCTCACCCTTCAGTGACTATGTGAGGTAATTGTGCGTGTGAAATATATATACACTGTTAGATGAGATCACAGTCTTATTTTTAATTCCTTTTCTCTTTGTTACAAGAGAAGGTTCCATGGTGGAAGGAGGGCTATTGGGAAATGATTGGTAGCAAAATATATCAATAATCCCTTTTTTAAAAATATCTATATAGAATGACAATCACAAATTATTAGATTAGATGCCACACTACCCAGAAATTTAGGTACAAACATTTAAAAGTCTATATACATTTGTGTTAGTTGAAAATCACTAGGGAAAATATCAATGCTCAGGGAAATGAATGAAGTATAAATTCATAACTCAAAATATCTTCCAACAATTAAAAAAATACTTTGGCCTGAGAACTGTCTTCTCAGCCAATTGTAATTACAATAGCAAAGGTCTTGCTGAATATAGAGTATATATCATTCCCCACTTTGCAGAGAAATACACTCCAGATTATATCAGCATTTCTGGTAAGGATAACATAGCTATCTCAAGTTACTGGATTTTGATGTGTGAAAAATAAATTAGGTAGCACTTTTTTGCAATAAAAGTAAGTACAAATAGTGTTAAGGAATGAACATTATGCATTAATTTATCATAATTGGTATAGGAGATATATATATATACATGTGACTATATATATATATATATATATATATACATACAGAGAGAGAGGAGAGAGAGAGAGAGAGAGAGAGAGAGAGAGAGAGAGAGAGAGAGAGAGAGAGAGAGATCCTATGCTCCACCAAGGACAAAATTGTCATTTGATCTATGTGCTTGAAATCAAGATCAATATTGGTAATGGGCTAATTTTTAATCCTAAATTTATAATAAAATGCTTGTGTAGGAATATCTTCAAATTGTTTAAATAATGATGTTACTTTTCATAAAACACTATTAAGCACAAAAATGGCAGTACCTTCCCTCCAAACTTGGGATTAACAAAATAGCCCAAATCAAAATACCAGATACCTTGACTTTTTAAAAAGACTAGCTTTTGTGAGACTGTAAAGACTAAGAAATATATAGCTCTTCACTCCTCGGGGGAAAGAAGGGATTTCTATTGTATTTCTCTGTGCTACCTATTTCTGATTGTGGAGAAGATATAGTAGATTGTATGCTCTTTACGGGGAGGGGTATCTCTGCCTTATTTTGCATTCCTTGTGCTTAGCATAGTACCTGGCATATTGTGGGTATTTCGTCAATATTTATTGATTGATTAGTATAGGAAACAACTTGAAACAGAAGGTAACAAAAGAATAAAAAAGGTTTACTCTTCCTTCTTTCCTGTCATCAATCACTTCAACAAATAGAATAAAAATTTATTTCTATGAATAATTATTAAACATCTACTATGTGTAAGACATCATGCAAATTGAGTACAAAGGTGAAGCAAATTGGTTGTTATTGAATGTTCTTCACTAACTCAGATAGTGGAATGACATTAAAGCCTCTTATCCACCTCAAAAAATTTTAAAATACTATTCTTCTTGACTCTCTTCATTTTAAAGGCTCAATGTTAAGATGAATGGGAAAATCAGTATTGTCTTAGACCTTTGATCACAGCTAATTTTATCATTAAGTTTGGCCCTCTATTTGACCTTTTTTTCTTATTTTGTTATGTTCTGTCAATGGCAAAGGTTTAATCTAATATCTTATAGTACACATGCAAGTTCGGTATCTTTAAGTCAATGGCAGCAGCACAGGTGCTCCCAAGCTAAACCAACATCTAGTAAGATCTTAGTGACCAGTGGAGTCTTTTGTCCAAAGTCCAAGTCAAGTATAGAGAGTTAATGCTGAACATTTAAACCACAATGGCTGTGAAGGACAAAATACAAATCCACCCTCAATTCTGTGTAATTTTCTCCTGATTTTTACAGTGATGATGTGGGGGGGGGGGGGCAGAAAAGAAAGTGTTAAAATTTTAGAACAGTTTTTAGACCTTCATTTTTTTAATTGAGGCATTGATTTCATAGTTTTGGGGAAGTTCCCTCTACAAAAGATAGTTAACATACTCTCTGTGATCTAGTTTGATGTAGTGGATAGAGCAATGGCCTTGGAATCAAGAGGATGGGAGTTCAAATCCAAACTCTGACATTTACCATCTGTGCAAACTTTGTGGATTCATACTCTTTCAGCCAGTAAGTGTCAGAGGGCAATCTGATGTGTTATAACCCAGCCAGTACTCTACTCACTCCTCAACATTGTTTCTCCAAATATTAACTAAATTAATTAGTATTTATAGTATTTATAAAAATGAAAGTAGAAGACATAAAGAAGTTAAATGTAAATGGACATGCTCACAAAACAAATTTGTTCCATCACAAAACATTCTTTCATGGGACATACTTAGTTCACTTTTCAGAGTTCATGTCAAGACAAAGAACTAATCCCTATAAGTAATTGTAGCTTATCTATCAGCAGTCCTGGACACAGTGAAAAGGGTAAAGAATTTCATGATAAATTTAAGAAGATACTTCAAATGAATTAAATATATGCCTTGACATCCAGCAAGTTCCATGGAAAGGTAGACAAAGATGGTAAAACCTCTTTTTTTTGGAAATTAGGGTATGGGATCAGAAAATGAAAGATCTGCAAGACTGGTTAGTAATTCAAAGCATTATCACATCTATCATGAATAGTTGTTCTTAGAAGGGAATCATTAGGTACTCAACATAATACCAAAAAAACATTGCTTTAAAAATCCAATTGATCTGTGATCTTATGAATCCCTTCATGTTTGTCCATGCTTTGTGACTTTTGTCCTCCCAAAAGTTTACCATGAGTCAGCCCGTTCAACAAGCTGGGAGTTTTCTTTGTATTCTCTTTAAGTTTCACAGATGTCCATTAAGCATGTGTACTGCCACCAATAATATTTTGTTCTATGTGACCAGTATACTTTCAAAAATTCAGTTATTCACCTATTTTGTGATATCCTTTTTGCCACTTCTTCTACATAATTCTTTGCAATGCATCCAGATCATGCCAATCATGAACTCCTCCTTTATGCACTGGATGGTCTTTCATTTAAATTATGTAGTATACCATGACTCATAGTCATTCAACATAACCAGAAAAAAAGATATTAAACAAAGTTTGGTTGTTTCACAGATAAATTTGGAATCAATGAAATAATTGAAATTTTCTGAAGATAATTTGACTCACTTTTTTTTAGGTTTTTGCAAGGCAAATGGGGTTAAGTGGCCTGACCAAGGCCACACAGCTAAGTAATTAAGTGTCTGAGGCCGAACTTGAACTCAGGTACTCCTGACTCCAGGACTGGCACTCTATCCACTGCATCACCTAGCCACCTGATTTGACTCACTCTTAACTACCTGTTTAATTTTGGGTCCAGTTCATTTGCAGCATTTGTTTCAGATTTGAATAGTGAGAAACAAGTTTCCAATTATATATTATCTAGACAATATTCAATTTTCATTTGCATGCTTTTTCTCACATAGATTGTTTGAAAAAATTGTTTTGAATGATAATTGATTTAATTTAAAGGTCTCTGAAAAATGCTAGGGAGTGGTGTAATCAATAAAATGTCAAAATGTAATCAACAAGATGCAAATCAGTAGGAGCTCTTAACTTGAGGTCCATGTATACAGTTGAGCTATTCTATGAATGTGAAAGAAGAATAAAAAGATTACTTCTTTTTTTCACTAACCTCTAACTTAAAATATGAATTTCTTTCAAATAAATTTTAAAAATCACTCTTCCAAGGAGTTTGCCAGACTTCCAAAAGGGTCCATATAACATACATACACACACACACGCACACATACACACACACACACACACACACACACACACACACACACACACAAATCCAGAGGACCTCAGCAAAGAATTATGTGACTTGGACTGTATACTGGGTTACCTTCATGATAGATTTGGTGTGGATATTAATTCTTTTTTTATTCTTTGTTTAATTTTAATAACAAGAGGGTTGCTTATCTTACATCTAAGATTATATTTCTCAAGGAATGGCATATATTTATGCAAAGAAACACATGGATGTGCAATAGGTATGATTGAATGAGAACCTTTAAAGTGTTGTTTAAAAATGCCTTTCAATAATCAATAAATCAATAAATGTTTTTGGTTGGCTCTAATTCAGACAAATATCCTGTTCGTTAATATTTAACATTGGAGCTAAATGAGTCATGTAAAGGTCATTAAATAATAAAAATGATTTACTTAGACATAGTAGGAGAAGGATATTAAATAAGACTGCATTGAAGACACCCGTAGTTGATACAAATGTTCAAAGTTATCTTACCTGAGTTGCTTATTATGGACTAAAAAGCATCAGAGAATGCCTGGTACTTCTGATATCAGACCACCAGGAAGTGATGGCAATGGCTTTAGTCTTTAGTCTCTTGAATTAATCAAATCTTTGAGAATAGTTTCATTATCTATTAAGAAAAATAAATTTAATCAAATAGGATGCACTTTATATAGAATATAGTTCTTACCATGAGAAACAGTAAACTCCAATAAGAATATCATTTATGAGATGCTATTGGTAGTCTTCTAATGTCTCCAAAAAGAATACTGTTTTGGGGGAAGCTAAGTGGCACAGTGGATAGATCACCGACCCTGGAATCAGGAAGACTTGAGTTCAAATCTAACCTCAGTCACTTGATAATTGCCTAGCTATGTGACCTTGAGCAAGTCACTTAATGCAATTGCCTTAAATATAATAAAAATATTTTCTAAAAAAGAATACTATTTTGTTTTGCTATTTTGTTATTTATAAATTTTGAGTTTTAATTTTCTCTCACTCTCCAGCACCTACCCAATCCATTGCAAGGCAATATGATATCCATTACATACACCAAGAAAACATGTTTCTATATTACCCATGTAGCAAAAGTAACCAAGAAAAATGAAGTAGAAAATATTATACTTTTATCTGTATTGAAAACTCATTAGTTTTCTTTCTCTGTTAGTAGATAGCATTTTTCATCATATGTCCTTAGGAATTGTCTTAGAGCAAAGTCTTTTATAAGTCTTTTATAATTGATCATCATTATAGTATTGTTATTACTTTATACAATATTCTTTTTTTCTGCTCACTTCACTTTACACCTGTATATTTTTTCTGAAACAAGGATACTGCTGATGAATGTCAACTACTTTTTAAAATTGTCTATAAGCATTAATTATCCTTCCAGTTTACTTTTGCCCTTTCCATATTTTCTTTTTAAAATTTATTTATTTTCATGCATATGTACATGGATATTTCTGAGTTATAAAATTTCCTTCCACTCCCTTCCCCTCAGGGGTGAGCAGTCAGGCTAGCATTTTACATATTTTTCATAAACATGTTTACAGATTACAGTTATATTCAGTATGAGGAATTAGGATTAAGGGAAATAGATACATAAGAGATAATTTTTATAAGGTATTCATCAGATTCTGGAGAGTTGGTCTTTTTTGTTGGGTGTATTTTGTTTTGTTTTGTTTTCCTTCCTCTGAATGGGGATAACATTGTCTATAGGTGTTCCGATACTGTCCTAGCTCTCTAGACTACTGCTTCATCAAATTTATACATTGCTCTCTTGGTTTTACTCCTTTCACCAAGCATCAGATCCCATAAGTCATTTCAAGCTTCTCTAGAGTTCAACCATTTATGTTTTCTTATAGAACAATTGTATTCCATGGCATTCATGTACCATAATTTGTTTAGCCATTCACAAATTGATGGGCATCCCCTCAATTTCCAATTCTTTGACACTACCAAAAAAAAAAAAAGAACTGCTATGAATATTTTGGAATGCATAGGACTTTCCCCTTTTTTATAATTTCTCCTGGATATAGATCTAAAATTGGAATTGCTCTTTGGGCATAGTTCCATATTTCTTTCCAGAAAGGTTGGATCCATTCACAACTCCACCAGCAATGCATCAATGTCCCAATCATCCCCAAACCTCTCCAATATTGATCATCTTCCCTATTTCTCATCTTGGCTATCTGATAGGCGTGAGATGATGCTTCATTGTTGTTTTAATTTGCATTTCTCTAGTCAATAGTGATTTGGAGCATTTTTTCCTATGATTATATATAGCTTTAATTTCTTCATTTGAAAACTGTTCATATCCATTTATCTATTAGGGAATGACTTGTGATCTTATAAATTTCATACAGTTCTCTATATATTTTAGAAATTAGATCTTTATCAGAACTCCTGGCTGTGAAGCTTGTTTCCCAGATTCCTGTTTTCCTTCTAATTTTGGCAGCATTGATTTTAATAATACAAAAACTTTTTAATTTAATATAGTCAAAATCATTCATTTTGCAGTTTATAATGTGCTCTCATTCTTGTTTGGTCACAAATTTATCCCTTTTCCATAGATCAGATAGAGTATTTTTGATCTATTAATTTATCTATGGAATTGCTCTTTATGCCTAAATCGTTATTTTGGTACAGGGTGTGAGATGTAAATCTATGCCTAGTTCTTGTCATAATAATTTCATGTTTTCCAAAAAAATTTTTGTCAAATAGTGAATTCATATCTTTTATTTTATTTTAAATTCTGAACTGTCTCCTTTCCATCTCCACTCTGTATTAGAGAAGACCACCACATGACACAGTTTTATAAACATATGAAAAACCATACTATGAATATTACTATTTATCAGATTTCTCTGGAAATAGTTAGCAATTTCTTCATAGGTACTTTGTAGTTGATCTAAGTATTTATAATATTCAGAATAACTTTATTGCTCCCAAGTATCTTCAAGCAACATTACTGCTTCTCTATACAAAGTTTGTTCATTTCATTTTTCAATATTTAATGTGAATCTTTCCATGTTTTTCTAAAATAAACCAGTTCATCATTTCTTCTGTTTCGATCACAATAATATACCACAACCTGTTAAGCCATTTCTTTTTGTTTTTTTCTTTTTTTTTTAGGTTTTTGCTAGGCAATGGGGTTAAGTGGCTTGCCCAAGGCCATGCAGCTAGGTAATTATTAAGTGTCTGAGACCAGAATTGAACCCAGGTACTCCTGACTCCAGGGCCAGTGCTTTATCTACTGTGCCACCTAGCCGCCCCTAAGCCATTTCTTAATTGATGGGCATCCCTTTAATTTCCAGTTTTTTGTCACTACAAAAAGAGCTGTTATAAATATTTTAGAACATACAGGTTCTTTTACTTTTCCCCTGATCATATTAGAAAAAAGAACTCATTTTTATATTGCTGAGTCAAAGAGTATACATCATTTTATTACTCCTTAGCATAATTCCAGATGGTTCTCCAAAATGATTCAATCAGTTCACAGTTTCACCAAGTGTATTAATGTCCCATTTTTCCATATCTCCTCCAGTATTCAATATTTCCCCTTCTATCATCTTAGTCAGTCTGATAAGTGTGAGAAAATATCTCAAAGTTATTTTAATTTGCATTTCTCTAATCAATATTTATTTAGAGTATTTTATATGATGATATATATATATATATATATTTCATTTCTTCATAGAAAAATTGCCCATTCACATTCTTTGACCATTGCTCAATCAATGACTTATGACTTAAAAATGTGACAACATTCTCTTTATTTTTGAGATTTGAGACCTTTATCTGAGAAACTATAATTTTCACTAAATTTCTGCTTTTCTTTCAATTTTGATTATATTGGTTTTGTTTGTATTAAATCTTTTTAACTTAATGTAGTCAAAATTATCCATTTTATATGAATATTTTATATAGATGGAAAAACATGTATTTAGAATTATTGATATCTTCTCAGTTACCCTTTTTTGGGGGGAGAGGTAATATAAAATTCAAACTTTTTCCATAGCTTTGAGATCGTTTTGTTACTTATATGCTTTATGAATCAATCCCTCAATGTTCTATTATGTCTTCCATCACATATACACTTCCTACTTCATCCCCCATATATATCTATTCTAACTTTTTCATGTTGTCTTCTTGGGTACAGTCAGTCAGCCAGCTAAGAAGCTTTTATTTTTTTCCAAGGTGCCAGGCACTGTTATGAACATGAGATTTATTAGGAATATTATATGTCACATATTCCATCAGTTTGTGGTGATCTTTCCAGTTCCATTCTTAAATGATTCTTAAATGACTTTACCTACCAAACACTCTTTAAATGTATCTTCATTCCATTGCTTCTTGCTGTTTTCTAATAAAATTCTATCAAGAGTCTTCCATTATCCTTCTCTGAGATTTAAAAAAAAATTCTGTCATAAACCAGTGTAATCCTTTGCTACTATGGCTCTCTATTGGTTAAGGAGATCAAGTGTTTGATGAATAAGGCAACTTTTAGTTTCTTTTGGTCTCATTATGATTTATGACTATTTATCTTATTATATCTGAGTATAGGCAAATTTGATATCCTTTCCTCCATGTTTCCCATTTTTTAGTGTCAACAACTTATTTAAATTGGTCTTATTAGACCTGTTTTCATTGTATGCTCTATCTTTTTTAAGTTATTTCTTTTGTTTGTGTGGGGGAGAGACAGTGGTAGTAGCTTATTTTTATTCATATGTAAATGCATATTTCCAAGTTACAATGCTTACCCTTCACCCTCCCTTCCCACCCCTCCTCCCCTCAGTTGGGAACAGTCAGGTTAGCATTTTACACGCACATTTTGATAAACATGTTTACAAATTAGTAATTTTCAGCATGAGGAATTAGGGAAAGAGATACATGAGATAATTTTTATAAAGTGTTCATTGGATTCTAAAGGGTTATTTTTTTTACTGTGTCCTTTGTTTTGTTTTGTTTTGTTTTTTCTTCCTCTGGATGGAGGTAATGTTGACTATAGTCATTCAAATACAGTTGTCCTAGTTCTCTGGACTGCCAAGAGAAGATGCTTTCATCAAGGTTGTTCAACTCATAATGTTGTTGTTGATGTGTACATTGTTCTCTTGGTTCTACTCCCTTCACCCCATCAAATCCCATAAGTCTTTCCATGCTTCTCTAAAGTCCAATCATTTATGGTTTCTTATAGAACAATAGTATTCCACAGTATTCATGTACCATAACTTGTTTAACTATTCCTCAATTGATGGGCATTCCCTCAATTTCCAATTCTTTGCCACTATAAAAAGAGCTGCTATGAGTATTTTAGAATATGTATGACTTTTCCTATTTTTAATAATTTCTTCTGGATATAGATCTAGAATTGGAATTGCTAGGTCGAAGGGTATGAACATTTTTATTGTTCTTTTGGCACAGTTCCATATTGCTCTCCAGAAAGGCTAGATCTGTTCACAACCAGTAATGTATCAATATCCCAATCTTCCCACACCTCACCAGCATTGATCATCTTCCCTATTTCTCATCTTGCCCTATCTGATAGATGTGATATCTCATTGTTGTTTTAATTTGCATCTCTCTAATCAGTAGTGATTTGGAGAATTTTTTCATATGATTATATATATAGCTATAATTTCTTCATTTGTGAACTGTTCATATCCTTTGACCATTTATCAATTGGAGTATGATTTGTGATCTTATAAATTTGATGCAGTACTCTATATATTTTAGAAATGAGACCTTCATCAGAACTCCTGCTTGTGAAGATTGTTTCACAGCTTTCTATTTTCCTTCTAATTTTGGCAGTATTGATTTTATTAGTGAAAAAACCGTTTTTAATTTAATATAATCAAAATCATTCATTTTGTAGTCTATAATGTGCTCTCGTTCTTGTTTGGGCATAAATGTATCCCTTTTCCATAGATCAAATAGAGTATTTTTAATCTATTAATTTATCTATGGAATCACTTTTTATATCTAAATCCTGTACCCATTTTGACCTTATTTTGGTATAGGGTTTGAGATGTGAATCTATGTATAGTTTTTGCCAAACTGTTTTCCAGTTTTCCCAACAATTTTTGTCAAATAGTGAGTTCTTATCCCAGAAGCTGATGTCTTTGGGTTTGTCATATAGTAGATTGCTGTAATCATTTATTGCAGTTTCTTTTGAGCCTCTCCTAATCCACTGATCCATTACTCTATTTCTCATCCAGTACCAAGCAGTTTTGATGACTGCTGCTTTATAGTCTAGTTTTTAGATCTGGTAGAGTTGGCCACCCTCCTTTATTTTTTTTTCATCAGTTCCCTTGCTATTCTTGCCCTTTTGTTGCTCCAGGTGAATTTTGTAACTATTTTTTCTAGCTTGGGAAAGTAGTTATTTGGGATTTTAATTGATATGGCATTGAATAAGTATTTTAATTTCGGTAGAATTGTCACTTTTATTATATTAGCTCTACCTATCCATGAGCATTTCATACTTTTCCAAATATTTGAATCTGTATTTGGGTGAGGAGTGCTTTATAATTGTGCTCATACAGTTTCTGGGTTTCTCTTAGGTGGTAGATTCCCAAATATTTAATGTTGTCCACAGTAATTTTAAATGGAATTTCTCTTTCTATCTCTTGTTCTTGGGTTTTGTTGTTCATATATAGAAATGTTGATGACTTATGTGAGTTTATTTTATATACTACTACATTGCTGAATTTGTTAATTGTTTCAAGGAGTTTTTAAGATGATTTTCTTAGGTTCTCTAGGTATACCATCATGTCATCTGCAAAAAGTGAGAGTTTGCTTCCTCATTGTCAATTCTGATTCCTTCAATTTCTTTTTCTTCTCTCATTGCTGCTGCTAGTATTTCTTTTTCTTTTTTTGGTTTTTTGGCAAGGCAATGGGGTTAAGTGACTTGCCCAAGGTCACACAGCTAGGTAATTATTAAGTATCTGAGGTCGGATTTGAACTCAAGTACTCCTGACTCCAGGGCTAGTGCTCTATCCACTGTACCATCTAGCCTCCCTTACTGCTAGCATTTCTAATACTACATTAAATAGTAATGGTGATAATGGGCATCCTTGTTTCACCCTTGATTTTATTGGAAATGTTCTGAGCTTAATCCCATTACATATAATATTTGTTGATGGTTTTAGATAGATAGTATTTATTATTTTAAGGAAAACTCCACTTATTCCTAAACTTTCTAGTGTTTTTAATAGGAATGGATGTTGTAATTTATCAAAGGCTTTTTCAGCATCTATTGAGATATGATTTCTGTTGGTTTTGCTATTGATACGTTTAATTATGATGAGTGTTTTCCTAACATTGAACCATCCCTACCTGCCTCATATAAATCCCACCTGATCATATTGTATTATCCTTGTAATAATTTTCTGTAGTCTCATTGCTAAAATTTTATTTAAGATTTTTGCATCAATATTCATCAGGGAGATTGATCTATAACTTTCTTTGTCTATTTTGGTTCTTCCTGGTTTAGTTCAACACTATGTTGGTGTCATAAAAGGAGTTTGGCAGAACTCCTTCCTCTCATATTTTCTAAAAAAGTTTATGTAGAATAGGCATTAATTTTTCCTTAAATGTTTCGTAGAATTCACATGTAAATCCATCTGAGGCTGGAGACTTTTCTTAGAGAATTTATTGATGGTTTCTTCAATTTCTTTTTCTGAAATGGGGTCATTTAAGTAATTTATTTCCTTTCTGTTAATCTGGGCAGTTTGTAATTTTGTAAATATTCATCCATTTCACTCAAGTTATCCAATTTATTGGCATAGTTTGGCAAAATCGCTCCAAATTATCTCTTTTACATCCTCCTCATTGATGGTTAGTTCACCCTTGTCATTTTTGATACTAGTAATTCTGTTATCTTCTTTCTTTTTTTAAATCAAATTAACCAAAGATTTGTCTATTTTTTTGGCTTTTTCATAAAACCAACACAGTTTTACTTAAGAGATCAATGTTTTCTTGATTTTCAATTTTACTAATCTTTCCCTTGATTTTCAGAATTTCTAATTTGATATTTAATTGGGGATGTTTAATTTGTTCTTTTTTCTATTTTTTAATTGCAAACTCAATTCATTGATCTCCTCTTTCTCTATTTTATTCATATAGGCATTTAGAGATATATAAAGTTTCCCCTCAAAACTGCCTTGGCTTCCTCCCATAAGTTTTGGTAAGATGACTCATTTTTATCATTTTTCTTTGATATAATTATTGATTATTTCTATTATTTGCTGTTTGATCCACTCAAAGTCACCTCTATAATCTCCTTCTGACAACTTAGTTGACCCCCTTATTGTGTATGGGCTGAGAACTATGGAAGTAACTGATGATGATGATGATGATTATTCAGTCAATCCCAACATGTGCTCCTGGTTTACTGGGGCCTGGTCAGTACTAGTATTACCTGACTGTACTCTATTCTCACCCCAGTGCAGGGTTGTCACACATTATCTACAGATAGAAAATTGTTTTGTCCCATATTTCCATGGAACTATGTCACCCTATAATTTGTTTTTAGACATGATTCAAAGGAATTTGGCGGGGATTTTGTGAGAGCTTGGTTTAGTCCTTGCTCTTTCACCCATCTTGGCTCCATACCCAGAATGGTTCTTAACATCTAACTCTGTTACTTATCTGTAACAGTAGACTTTGATTCCACAAATATAATGGCAGCAGAAGAGGATATTAGTTGATGATACAAAATAGGAATAAGCTAAAATCTTTCTTTGGCAATAATATATGATTAGGAGTAATGAAAATAATAGTTGTGAGAGGTGAAACAGTTTAAGAAAATGTTCCAATTTCAAAGGGATGGAAAACTAGTGACTTCTAAAGGATTCCAAGGAAATGACCCAGTATCACTGATCTAAAGTCATATTCCTGGGGCAGCCACCAGTCCAGCTCTTGAAATCATCAGGAACACTTGCCTTCATCCCTATGACTCTTCCCCCTTAAACTTCTTTCTAAATCTCTCTAATCACAAGACCCAACTGTAGGCACCAAACCTTTGAGATATTTTTGACACCTTGAATAACTTAAATTATATCTTAATTACCTGCCCCTTTTTCTTCTGTCATTGTCATTGTCTTGCAGTACATTTTTTCCATTCCTCTCTGTTCCCAAGATTTCAAAATAATAACTAGACTACATGAGGGCTCTCTCTCTCTCTCTCTCTCTCTCTCTCTCTCTCTCTCTCTCTCTCTCTCTCCTCTTTCTCTACCTAACTCTCTACCTCTACATTTTAAAACAAATGGTTAAGAAAATCATAGGTATGGACCAAAAGCAATTATAAGTATATATATATATATATGGAGAAAACTTATTCAGGAAGTTTGGGGATAATGAATAAGTTTATTTCTTTTGTATATACTTTTATATAATACTAAAGTTCTATAGATCTGGTGTATCCATTCAGATTCTCCTCTCCATTTCCCAAGCAGGTAATGACAACCACTCCTCATCATCTCATACAGGTAAATATTCTGTTCATCCTTGGTCAAGTTGCTTAATCTCTCTTAGTGACCTATGAAATGAGATTATTAGACTAAGTGATTTCTAAGGTATCCTGGAATATCAATTTCTTTATTAGTTTCATTCTTTGTATTTGTAACCCTTTACCCAGTACAATGCCTAAAACATAGTTGTCACACAATAAGTGTTTGTGGATTGATCAGTAAATTACTGTCCTAAATCTATGAACATGGGGTACATTTGGTATTCAGGGAGGACTATGCCTCTCATGTGAGGTTTTACAAAGTTCTTTTCAGGGCTGTTCATTTACCTTTGATGTCTTCATTCATCCAATTCTCTCCTATGGTTCTAAGAAATTGTAGCATATGTATCAGACAGATTGTGGTAAAAATCATCTCAGGAGACAGGTTAAAACAGGCTTAGGATAACCAATATACATCATATCCATCAGTGATTTAGGTGGTTTGTCTACCCCCCACCCAAAATGTGAAGATTCACCCAGACGAATGGGTAGATGAGACAAATCTGTTTTAATAGTTGTGAAGGCAGCTGAAACAGGCACTGCAGATTATTAAGAGCTTGGTCAGATATCTGTCACCCCAGGCTGTCATCCTGACTTTTGTTTTGCCATTTGGATGGACTTGGATGGCTCTGGAAGAAAGAATGAGGCTTTTGATTTAGTGTAACTCTTCCTCATTTAAATCCAACTTGTGCTCAAGATAAGACATCACCTATGATGTCATTGATGCTCTTCCAAAACCAAGGACAAACAAAAACATTTCTCTTCTGAACACAAGTGAACAAAATTTGGTATGCATTCTTTTGGTGGGCTAAATGATCTCTTGTATTCTCTCTATATTCAAATACTTTGCCTTTCATCTATGAATCTATGAATGCCTGGGCCAATTGAGCTTTTCTAATTTCTTCCATCATAAGCTTAGACAATTAGGAAACTTCAGGATAGCATAGCTAGTTTGTGAAACTTCGTTGACTTAGCCAACTTAATAATTACTTAGTTAATGGTTTATTTAACTTTAACTTTTCCCATTGTTATAAAGAAAACAGAATAGTTTGCTTTCCTTCAAAATTATAATATAAATATTCTTTAGAGACTAATTGTGATTCCAAGAAAAATTCCAGAACATAATAATTACTTTGAAACAGCATGTATTTGCTATAGACTACCTTTATTTATGAACTGATGATGAGTGAAGTGAGCAGAACTAAAAGAACATTGTACACATTAACAACAACATTGTGAAATGATCAGATATTATGGATGCAGTTCTTCTCAGTAGTTCAGAGATCAAGGAGATCTAGGAGACTTGCTAAGGACAATGTCACCCACATCCAGAGGAAAAAAACTATGAATTCTGAAAGCAGAATGTTCATTTTTTTCAAACTTTATTCAAACTTCTTTTAGGTTTTCCCTTTCTCTCTTTTTTCTTTCCCCTTAGTTCTAATTCCTCTCTCACAACATGACTAATATGTAAATATGTTAAATTCAAGTGTACATGTATAACTTTTACCAGAATGGTTGCTGCCATATGGGAGAGAGGAGGGAAGGGAGAGTGGTAGAAAAATGTAGAACTCATAAATTTGCAAATGGATAAATGCTGAAAAATTGTCATTGCAAATAATTGGAAAAATAAAATAAAATAGTTTCACATGCAATTATCTTTTTTTTATTTATGTGTGGAAATGCTTGTTTGTATTCTATAAATTAGATATCTTTTAAAAAAGAGCTAGCATTATGTGGTGGCTAGGTGGCGCAGTGGATAAAGCACCGGCCCTGGAATCAGGAGTACCTGGGTTCAAATCCGGTCTCAGACACTTAATAATTACCTGGCTGTGTGGCCTTGGGCAAGCCACTTAACCCCATTTGCCTTGCCAAAAAAAATCTAAAAAAAAAAAAAAGAGGATGATTTGTAATCTATATTGTTGGGAGAAGTACTTATGTCATTAAAGCTCTATATAAGAAAATCTTTTTTTTTGCAAGACAAATGGGGTTAAGTGGCTTGCCCAAGGCCACACAGCCAGGTAATTATTAAGTGTCTGAGTCCGGATTTGAACCCAGGTACTCCTGATTCCAGGGCCGGTGCTTTATCCACTGCGCCACCTAGCCACCCCAAGAAAAATTATTTAAAAAGATAATCAGCAGTTTGTCTGTTAACTTGAAAAGAGGTCTCTGGGGGATTACTCTAAAGCTATATCCTAGGTTGTAGAGTCTGCAACATTTTTCTAATCAATGATTTGGATTAAGGTATTGAGGACATAGTTACCTAATTATCAGTTAACAAAGAGCTAGAAAGAATAGATACATTTTTGTTGACAAAATTAAGAGCTTACAGGCTTTAATAATAATGTTAGGTTCAATCTAAAAATGTAGAATTTAATATATATATGTAAAGTATGCATCTTGGTTCAAAAATTATTAGTAAAAGTACAGGATGGTCAAACTACAATCCATGTGAAAAGATTTTGATATTGCATTGCAATGCTTACTTAGTAAATTAGCATGATATTTTGTTCAAAAATAAAAGAAATTTATAATAATAATAAGTTATATTAATGAGAATAAATCTCGAAGATGAGGAGTGATTTGTCAAGTTACATTGAGAATAATGTGTCTAATTCTAGATGTTAGATTTTTTAGAAGATACATTAGGAACTAGATGATAGTCAGGGGAGAGAGAGAGATGAAGATGATGAAAGTATTAAAAAATCATAACAAGGGGAATCACTTGAAAGTACTAGTGCTTTGTGAAAGTCACTTTGGAAGTTGAATAGAAGTTGGATTGTATTGGAGAGAGATTTGAAGATTAGAAAGGGCTATTAGAATTAATTAAATCTAAAGTCCACAATTTTCGTCTTTCAATTTTTAATGTTTGTCATTCTGAACTTGACAAACTCCAAAATCATGAACATTTCAATATGAAAAAAAGAGAAAAGGAGAAATGCTCAAGAAACTACAAATTTATATTACAAATACATACACACACACACACACATATATATACATATATATATATCCAGAAAAACATACACAAATTTCAGTATGTTGCTTTCAAAATTATGCTTATTATCTGACATTAGTGAACATGTATAGATGTATTACCCCATTCTTCTTATTCCACAGATCTAAGACCTCTAGATGCATATGCTCACCTATAATCATGGAGTAAGGATCATAGGTTCATAGATTTAGACTATAATTGATTGATCAATCCACCAGCATTTATTAATGCCAACTATGTTTCAGGCACTATACTCAGTAAGGGGTTACACATCCAAATAAAATATTGAAATAATCCATAATCTCAAGGTACTGAGGTACCTTAGTAGTCACCTAATTCAACACTTTCATTTCTTAGATGACAAAGAGGTTATTAAACAACTTGCCCAAATCAACAGTGATAGTGAGCAATGGAAGTTGAATTTGAGGCCAAGTCCTCTGATTGCCAAGTGAAAAAAACGAAAGTAGAGCACTATTTCAAGGTCAGAAACTTTATTAAATGTTGTAGGAAAACCCAGGATAGTCTTCTACACAGACAAAATAGGCAGTCCTGAACTTTGAAAGTGCAGTATGAAGTGCTATACCTAGAAATGTAACATGATATTAAGTGACACCATATGGTGGGGGGTGTGAATAAAAAGAGAAAGGAATGTCCATAACATGCAAGTACTGTGTTTAGAATATAAATGTCCTTATCCTTTAGAAAGTCAAATAAGTAAAAAATCTTAAGGGAACAAAATCATGAGAAATCCGAGAATATTTGATCTCTTTAAAGATAACTTTGATAGATTCTTACATACTTATGACAAACCTAGAATAGATTTTAATCAAGTCAGATTTTGACTTGGAAGATTTCTTAATGTTTAATTCAGTTATAATTTCAGTTGTCCCTTCCAAAATCATGTTTCTGAGTATCAAAAGGATTTGACAAATTGTATTCAATTCTTTTCAATTTGATATGAGAGGAACAGTAGAGAGTAGTGGTCACAGTACTGGCCCCCAAGGCTAGAAGATCTGGGTTTAAATTCTCATGGGCATTTAATGGTTATGTGACCCTGGGCAAATCACTTAACTTCTATTTGTATAATGTTGGAGCTAACAATAGTGTTGTTGTGGTGATCAAATGATATAATATATGTAAAATGACCGACAAACCCTAAAGTGTTATATAAATATTACTTATTATTAGAAGGCAGTATTATAGCTACTTGACCTCTAAATCTGATCAATTTCTCTATCAGTGAAAATTGGTTCATTCTCTTCAGCCTAGAGTTAGCGAGCTGCTTGGATCCTTGACTTGAACCCAGGTCAAGCTGGCTCTGAGGCCATCTCTCTTTACATTCTGCCATGATACCTCTCTAGTATTAATGTTTGTCCTTCATTCTTGAAGAAGACCATGACATCAGGGAGGTGATGCCAAGACACGTATGGATTTGAGTGGGGGTGGGAGGGGTTGTGCTAAGGCACCAACCTCACCTCCTCCTCCAGAGCTTTCTGAGTCCAAGGGCCAGATATGGAT
The DNA here is from genome assembly GCF_037893015.1 of Macrotis lagotis. NCBI lineage: Eukaryota > Metazoa > Chordata > Mammalia > Peramelemorphia > Peramelidae > Macrotis > Macrotis lagotis. The sequence continues at coordinate 299,100,306 of NC_133666.1, forward strand.
CAGGACAACTGGAGATGGCCCTGGATTCAAAACAATCAGTTAAGCGACTTACTTAAGGTCACACCACTAGTAAGTGTCTGAGGTCACATTTGATCTCAGGTCTTCCTGACCTCAGGTATTCTACGCACTCTGGTACTGGGGATAGCATGACATACATAAAAAAGTTCCTGTCTTCCAGGAAGAAAAAAGGGGAAGGAAAAATGAAAATTGGTGTGTATGTATCAATATAATGTGTATATATATTGCTGTCTTTTTTTGTTTGTTTCTTTTTGCAAGGCAATGGGGTTAAGTGGCTTGCCCAAGGCCACTCAGCTAGGTAATTATTATGTGTCTGAGGTCGGATTTGAACTCAGGTACTCCTGACTCCAGGGCCAGTGCTCGATCCACTGTACCACCTAGCCGCCCCTATAGTGTATATATATTGATAAACACTTTTTAAACAACTACTATGTACCAAACACTGCTAATTTCAAAGAATATAAAGAGGCAAAAGGCAGTACCCTGTCATCAAGTACCTCAATCTTTTTTTCCCTTGAAGCCCAGTCTGTTTATTATAATAGCAAGTTCTTTAAGGACAGAAACCAGGTCTTCTAGATGTCAGCAGGGTAAATGGCCTTTGGAAAATGAAGTCTTACACACAGTACATGTCCGAGATTAACAAGCTCATGGGACTGAGATGAGCACAAATAGCCAAAGCCTTCCTTTTCAGGAGGAACCTGAAGCACCAGAGAGAAGGGACTGGCCCACAAGTAACTCAATCTAAAGGGAGGGACAAGAAGCAAAAATATGTTTAAATAAACTATATAGAGAATAAATAGAAAATAATTAGCAGAGGGAAGGCACTAGAATTAAAATGAGTTTGGAAAGGCTTCCAATAAAGGTGTGACTTTTAGCTAGATCTTTAAGGAAGCCAAAGGAAGGCAGTAGGCAGAATAGAGGAGGTAGAAATTCCAATATAGGGAACAGCCAGAAAGAATGTCTGAATTAGAGAGCTGGGGAGTCTTGTTAGAGCAACAGCCAGAAGGATAGTGTTTTTGTATAAAAGAATATTTTAAAGGATATAAAGTGTAAGAAAATTGGAAAGGTTGGAAGGGGCTAAGTTAGGATAGACTTTAAATGTCAAATAGAATATGTTGTATTTGATTCTGGAGATGATAGGAAGCCACTGGACAAGTCACAACTCTGATAGCCTCACAACCCTGGCATCTTCAGTTGTCCTGACTCATGTTTGGTCACTGGCTCAGGGTGGAGGCTGATGACCTAGCACAGCATCCCCCCTCACTCTAATACAATGTGTCAAGGTCAGGAGGGAAAAGATGAAGACTTCTGCTGTGGTCATGCTTAACTTGACTACTGGACATCCAGTATGAGATGTCTGAAAAGTAGTTGGAGTTGCAAGATTGAAAGCCAGTAGAGAGACTGGGGCAGGATAGTTAACTTTGAGAATTGTAAGCCTAGAAATGATAAGGAAATCCATTGAAACTAAAGGGATCACTAATTGAAGAAGTATAGTGGGAAAGGAGAAGAGGCCCAGGACAACCAATATTTAGAAAGCATGATCTGGGTGAGGAAGGAGGAGTGATCAGAAGGGTAGGAGGAGAATCAGGAGAATAAAATTTAAGTCTGTGTATATGCCTGTGCTTCATCCTCAAATAGGACCATAATGACATCACTTTCTTGGAGTCAAGGTTCAGCATGTCAAACTGTGACTGATCAGACAAATAGGAACTCGAAGGCTCTACCATAGGTCAGGCATAAATAGTCCATATGAACATTTGGAGTGGAGATGCCTCTAAATTTGTGCATCTCATTCTTTTGAGCTACTGCAATTTGGCTTCAATCACTCAGCACAGCACCTTCTCTGAAGCCTGCATGCCATGCTGGGTGCTATAGGAGATAATGCAATCAATTCCAAAGCTCTTCAGGTTCTTAGTAGGCTTTTAGGCAAATGGACACCTGTCATTTAAACAACGACTAGGGTTCAAATTCCAACTCTATTACCCAGAGAAAAGGGTCTATAAAGCATCTACTATGAACTAGGAGACAGAGCACTGGCCCTGCAGTCAGGAAGATGTGAGTTCAAATTTAGACTCAGACATTTGACATTAACTAGCTATATGCGATTTGGGCAAGTTACTCAACCCTGATCCATGGCCATCGCTAGTTTTCCTAAATCATATCTGACCATTGGACTAACATGACTCTAGAGGTGACTGCTGGTGACTTAGCATAGCACTCCTCACTCAAATCCAATTCATGTGCATGTCAAAACATCACCTCCCTTCTTTGAGAAAGGACAAATATCACATATGGCTTTGAGCTAATTTCCTGGACCTAAGTCTTCTCATCTGTAAAATGAACTGGTTTTACTAAATAACCTCCAACTACCCCTTTTCTACCTATTGTCCCTCCTTTCAGTAAGGGCCATTCTTTTAGGAGAGATCAAATGAGTACTCTGGGGAAGTATTGATAAACCTTAAAGCACTCTATGAATGCTAGCTATTATTTTGAAGAACAAACTCATTTAATCACTTTGCAAGTATTTATTATTATTTATTTATTATTTCCATGTGTCAGGAACTTTAAGAAAAGTAAAACAATCTGTAAGTATAGAAGATGTTCCTAAAGTCAAAGCTATTTTAAACTTTAAATAAAATTTAAATACATCAGGGCTTAAATTTAATAGTTGGTATTATTTAAATCTTTAGTATTTAAATTTAATTTTTAGTATTATTTAAGATTAAAATCGGGTAAGACATTTTTGGGAAAACTTAAGTGTGTAACAGAAACATAGAAAGATAGGAGACAACCTCCTACAAAAGCAGACACTGTCCTTGGGCTATCTAAGTAGCATGAGGCCAAGGAAGAGAACTGCCTCAAAGGCAGAAAACTATCTGAGTTATAGAATAATGGGACTTCCTTCAACCTCCCCCCCCCCCAAAAAAAGAATAAATGCCCTCCAACGGGCATCTCCTCCAGTTCTCTGGGCAAGGGGGAGTGGTAAAGTGGAGATGCAACAACTCTGCCCCCCAGCACAGTGAGACCCCTCCCCATCCCCTCATCCTCTTCCCCGCCCCCAGCCTGGCTCCTGCTTCCCCAGCTTCACCCAGGAAGTTTTGGATTCTCAGGGTTTGTAACCCCGCAGGACACCTCCACTCTGCCCCCAAGCTCCGGGGACCCCACTTTCATTTAGAAAGACATGAGTCGGGGGGTGTAAGTGTGCAAGTGTTGCGGGGCAGTAAGGAAGGGCGTTAGTCTGTGGAATATTTATCAGATATTCTTTTTTTTAATGTAAATCCCCCCCCCCAACCCCTTCTCCAAATCCAGTACTCGCAAAATATATATCTGCATCTGTGTGTGCATAAATAATTAAATAAACAAACAAACAAACAAACAAATAGAAATACACATCTATGCACGTCAATAAATAAATAAATGAAAATAGGGGAGAGAAAGGCGAAGACAGACAGCAGGACAAACAGCGAGTGACCACAGGCGCCTGCTCCCCTCCTGGCCCCGCCCCTCCTGCCCTCTCTCCTCTCTCTCTCCCTCTCTCTCCCTCTCTCTCCTCAGGAGCTCCGCGGGCCGCCCCCCTCCTTTCCGAGAGGAGGCGGAGACTAGCTCCCCGACGCCATTTTGGGAGCCCGTCTAGCCCCAATGTTTACCACTCTATGGCTCTTCTCCTCCCTCCCCTCCCCTCCCTAGTCATTGTCTGTAAGAGCAGCGGCGGGCGGCAGCAGCAGCAGCGCTTTTCTCTTTATAAGCCCCGCAGTGCCCGGATGTGAATGGATTACAATGTATCTTTCAGGGAAACCTATTATTATCAATGTGACTCCACGGGGGAGTCAATGGTGATGATGATGGTGATGATGATGATGATGATGAGAAATCTCTAAACTTGGAACAAGTTTAAGACTTTATAGGAGACGAAGAAAAAAAAACCAACCAACAAGATTTGAGGAAAATTATTAACTATTCTGTGTTTACATATTTTTTTTAAGAAACAATAAGGAAAGGGGAGAAAAAAGTTGGTGAATTTTTCTTTTTTTTTTCTTTTTTTGGTGGGTGTGTGTGAAATTTTCTTGAAGTTGTTTTATGGTGGAAAATGCAAAAATCAGAGCCAGGTGCATGATCTTGTGATCTGTGGAATATCCCTGGAGCAGGACTGAGTACCAGTTAAAAAGTACTTTTTGGGGGATATACATGTGAGATACTAAGCACTTGCAGAAGATTTTCTCTTTTTTCAAAAGTCTCTTTCCTTGGAATATTGTGAGAATATTTGTGGCCATTTAAGGTAAAGTTACAATTTGCTGTCAGAGTAAACTGTCTTTTAATTTAATTTATTGTTTTAAAGAAATGTTGATCATAATTTATTATTAAAACAAAAGGAGCAACTTGTGAAGTGATAGCAATTTGAGAAAAAAAGTGTGTGCCTGCATTATTTGTCTGTACTCGCACATGTAGAAATAAAAGGGTGTGTTTAATGTGTGTTCTTCCACACACGTTGAAGCGTATATGTAACAGCTACTGCATAAAGCACGCGTGTATAACGAAACTTGAAAAGTATAAAGCTTTATTTTAATCTGAAAAGTGACGCGAAAATAGATTTTTTGTGGTTTCTAGGCCCAGTAACAGTCAATGTTGAATTGAAATGTATATTTTGGGGGGAAAGGGACGGAACAGCCCCTGGAAACTCGAGTGCAAAAAGCAAACAAAACAACAACCCACCTCAAATGCTTACTTGCGAAGTTTGTAGTAATACTCTGTGACTTACAAAAAAAGAGGGGACAAAGTATGTGCTGTCTATAGTTAGAGGAAGAGCCCAGAGAGAGGAGACAACCTCCCCTCCAAATTTTTTAAGTTGGTTTATATATGGAAAAGAAAAAAAATGTTCCTCTTGGCAAAGTCTTTTTGTATCACGTGTATTTGCAGCCTAATATAAACTTGCCTTGCCCTGAGTGTGAGAGCGAGAGAAAGAAAGAACTGAAGAAATTGAAAGTATAATAAATTTAAAAAGTGCCTCCTAGGGAAGAAACCGGCAACGATTGAACTGTTAGTGGTTCAGATATTATCTGAGGGTTTGAGGGGAAAATGAGGTGCCTGATGGATTTCCGTTTGTATTTGGTGTTTTTTTTTTTTGGTGGGGGGAGTAGGAGGAGGGAACAGGGAGATGTTATGGATTTTGTTTTTAAAGAAATGCAACCAAAATTGACCTAGCCAACCCGACCTGGGAAGAAACGCGTCTCTTCTCTTCAGCACCCCCCCCCCCCCACCGCCTTTGCTGAACTTGCAATTCCGTCTGTCTTTGCGTGTTTCCCCCATACACACCTCCCCTCCCCTTCCTAAAGGAGCAGAGAGTTGGTGTTAAGAGTCAGGGATCTTTGCAGGGTGTCTCTGGATCTTGTAGTAGTAGTGGTTGGTAGTGGTGAAGGAGGAGGAGAAGAGGAGGAGGAGGAAAGGAGGAGGAGGAGGAGGAGGAAAGGAGGAGGAGGTGGTGGTGGTAGTGGTAGTGGTGGTAGTGGTGGTGTGTTTTGTGAATGCAGTGATTAGAAATGAAACCCGTCTCGTTGCTGTTATTGGAAGGGGAGCCCCATCTCTCTCTCGGGCGGTAGGTACCGGAGCTGGCATTTCTGGTGGATCGGTGGCTGATAGTGTGATGGTGTAGTTAGCGGACAGAGCCCGGAGCTAAGATCTCGAGGCTCGGCCAGGAGCTGCTGGAGGGTGGTTGGAGCCTTCCTTACACGCGGCTTTTTTCCTCTTTCCTTGGGGCTGCTATTTCATTTCTGCTCCATGGAGACACCCCCCCCCCTCCTGTTTCCCCTCCCTCTTCTCCCCCATCCTCCCTCCCCCAGCGGTGCCCACTTTAAAGGAACTGATCAGACTTTGGTATGGGCCTTTTAAAAAAAATCATCCTTTACTCCACAAATTAGGGTTCTGCGTAATTACCGAACTCGATCCCACCACCCTCTATTCTGCCACCCCCCCCCCATGGGAAGTATTTTTACTCAGAAGATTCGCATCTTTTAATTTCTTCATAGCTACTTTATGAGGAGGGGAGGCGTGTGTGTTTGTCTGTGTGTTTGTGTGTGTGTGTGTGTGTGTGTGTGTGTGTGTGAGAGAGAGAGAGAGAGAGAGAGAGAGAGAGAGAGAGAGAGAGAGAGAGAGAGAGGAAGAGGAGGGGGAGGGGGGAAAGTTGAGACCGGATCGTTGCTGAGTAGTTTCTCTTTTCTCTGAGATCCATTCATTCTTTGCTGTACCTCCTGTTGCATAAATGATGCGCTGAGAGCGGCTTTTTTTTATTTGGTTTTAGAGTGGATGTTACCAGTTTTGATCGTCTCTTTTGGAAATACAATACCTTTGTTTTTTTTTTGTTTTTCTTTTGCTACTGCTGCCCCCTCCATCTTAAAATATATATATATATATATGTATATATGTATATATAAATATATACATATATATTTCTCCCCCTTCTCCTCTTCTCTCCCTCTTCCACTTCAATTACACCCCTCCCCCACCCCCCAGTCTCCAAAAATCCGATTGTGTTTCCTCTAAGGATCGGGACTGGGTTCTGATTGCGGTTATTTCCATGTTTCTAGGTTTGTGTGATTTTGCTAAAATGCATCACCAACAGCGAATGGCTGCCTTAGGGACGGACAAAGAGCTGAGTGATTTACTGGATTTCAGTGCGGTAAGAAAGAACGGTGGAAACTAACTACAGCTGTAAAACAAAACAAAACAAAACACTGGCTAAAAACAAATAAACTGTGATCTAAAGTACACGAGTAATTTTTAATCGGCTAAGCCATGCTAAATTTCAATGTCTTTATGGACAAGTCTTTATCTTTTCTTGGGTGTAATGAAAAAATAAAGGAATTCTATTTTTTTTCTTTTTGAGTTTTATTATGTACCTTAGGAACCCCTCCCCCAAGAAAATTAAGAGTTCAAAGGGAAAAAAGTAAACACCCTTAAGTAAACCCAAAGGTTGAAACATATCAGAACATTGAAAGTACTTGTACTTTCTCACTACTCATTGTTTCAATAACAACAATTTTTTTTCTTTTGGAAATAGATAAGAGGAGGAGCCAACTGTCTCGGTTTGTTTTAAACTGATGCTTTGTATTAGAAAGACCTGTCCTCCAAGTGAAATCTCTTCTTAGTAAAAGATAGAAAAATCTCTATCTATCTATATATTATATACATGTAGAAAGAAAAAGAAATATAGATAGAGAAAGACAGATTTGTATATACTTATATCTAAGTATATATGTTTCTATCCTTTTGGATATGCAGTTTGTAAATTTAGTAGTCTCTAAATCAGCATTAAACAGACTATATACCCTGGGAGAGTTTAACAGCCTTTGCATTCCCTCTCATCTACCTTTTTAGACCTCTGTCCATTACCCAACCCAAAACTTGCCAGGAATATTTATTTTTAATGATTGATGAGATTGGTGGTAAGATGCATTTGCAAAACAAAACCAAAAATAATAATCCATAAGATGCACCATCCAAAACCGCCTTGTAAATGGGGTTGCTTCAATGTTGCTAGTGCTTTTGATGGTGCTGCTGCTGGTGCTGCTGCTGCTGCTGGTGCTGCTGCTGCTGCTGCTGCTGCTGCTGCTGCTGCTGCTGCTGCTGCTGCTGCTGCTGCTGACTTTTCTTTGGAGAAATGGCTTTCGGAAGTTTGGCCAGGAAACGTAGCCTGAGGCAGCTTTGCAGCCCTCTTTTAGCTTGTTGCACTTTCCCCATTTGTTCCTTTGCTTTTTGCATCCTCTGACTCAGGGAAGGTGCGTATTATCCACTAGAAACGTCGAAGAAGAGGGAAACCAATTAGGGTCGAAATAAATGTAAGGGAAGAGAGAGAAAAGGAGAGAGAGAGAGAGAGAGAGAGAGAGAGAGAGAGAGAGAGAGAGAGAGAGAGAGAGAGAGAGAGAGAGAGAGAGAGAGAATGAGAGAGTGAGGGAGAGGGAGAGGGAGAGAGAGGAGTCTTGCTTCAAATTGCTCTCATGTTAGACGAAATGAGAATTTAGTGCAGGTGGCAGTTTGCATTCATTTTTATTTGGGTTCACATATGACAGACAAATCCTATGCGGGATTGAAATGGACGTTGCCACCTTCATGGCCAAGGTTTTAAACTTAAAACAAGCAACTTTTTTTCTTCTTTGTCAAAATGCTAGTTTCATGGGAGGCATGTTGTCTCTAACTTCAATCTTGATAACATTTGGGGAACTGTGTTTTTTCAAAATGTTAACATTGTCTAGGAATCTAATGAGTCTAATTGAAAAGAGTGGTGTATAAGAGAATTAGGAGGAGGGGGAAGAGTCTGGATTAGTAATATTTTGCCAGTTTTAGTTTTGAGTTGAATGGTGATGTGTTGTGTTAAAGAAGCCCTCTACATAAGCTTTGACTTATTTGTTAAGAATGTGAAGGAACTTTTGACTAGCTGTGAACACGCAAAAAAAAAGTCTCTTTTTTTCTAGCAGTAATGTTTCTTTGTTTCTTTTAGATGTTTTCACCTCCTGTGAGCAGTGGGAAAAATGGACCAACTTCTTTGGCAAGTGGACATTTTACTGGCTCAAGTATGTAAATTCTTTTCCTTAGTGTGCAGTTAAAATGTTATTAGTTGTGTACTACCTTGTAATATACATATATATATATATGTATGTATGTGGGGTTCTCTTGATCTATTTTCAAAAGAAGTCATTGAAATATAAACAAAAAGGCATGAATTATTTTGGATTTTGGATGACACACAAAATTCTGGTTTGGGGGAAATTATTTTTTTGCTTCCTCTTTGGCAAGAAAATTATCTCAAAATTCCATCACTTAGCAAAAAAATGTTTCTGATGTAATCGAACATATAAAGCTCACTCTTTTAAAAAAGAATTATTAATGTAGAGGATAATTTAATATTACTATGTACTTATAAACAGAATATTTTTTTAAAAATCTCTTAGTAACTACTGGGTTAAATTAATCCTTTTAAAGAGAAGAATTCTTTTTGAAGATGAATGCACTTAATGAAACACCTTGCCTATAGAATCTCTTGTTAGTCTGAGGGATTGAACAGAAATATTTTTAAATACCCTTTTAAATACTTTCCCTATTGCCTCTTCATATTTTTCCATTGTATTTTTATGTAGTTATAAATTTGAATCAACTTCTAAATTTCAAAAATGAGAAAATCTTGTTTGACGTATTTTAAAAAGTCAGTGGTATTCACAAAGGAATCTATGTATATAATGACCATCTGATAATTAAGGAGGAGTTTAAATGTGAGGAAATTTATATGTTTGGATGTACCTAAGATTAGATGTGAAATTGGAAAGTAAACCATGCATTAGAATGTATTTAATATCTTTACACCAAGTTTCATTTCAGAAAGATTCTTACTTTATTGAAGGTTTCCCTTAAGTCTAGGCAAAACAAAACAAAACAAAACAAAATGCACCTACAATTGTCAAAACAGCTATAATAAATTTAGAGTGTTGGCTGTTGAACCTAAGAGTACATTGTGCACATGGATATAAACATGTAGGAGTATTCACAATCAAATGGGTTAATGTTGTCTTCTTTTAATTCTAAAATACCAATGGAAATATGTATGTCTTTGAATATAAATTTTTATTTGTTATTTATTTCCATTTTTATTTACTGGTACATTAAAAAATTGTACAGCTGTACATTTTACACTTTTACAGAATTCATTTTTTTAAACTATTTCAAAACAAGGATTTTGTTTTGTTATTAAATCTAAAGAAAAGAGTTTTTATACAAGTAGTATGTTTTTCTCTTTTGAATCATGAGATTCTTCTTAAGGTTTGTTAACTTTAACTTTATATATTTTCTTGATTATATTACTTAAAAGTTTTTAAATGTTACACAAATTTCTAAAGCTTAGGATCATAGGAATTGCTATATTTTCAGTTTAGTGACTTCTGGGAATTTATTTCTTTGATTTCCTTTTAATTTGTTGTTGTAATATCTCCTAAATCACATTTTTACATATATCTACTAAACAGTATTTTGACATATTAATATAAGTATTTGAGTAGAAATGAGAATAGTGTATATTTTAGACATATTTTAAACATTTCCTCATGTTCAGACATAATCAATACAAAGTAACTATTTTGATAGTCATTTTCTTGATGTGTATATTGATGTTTAAGATATTTGGTTATGATTTTCACATTCAAGTAGATTATGCTAGAATTTTCAATGATACACAATGTTGAAAGTCAGTTCCTCAGTATTGTGAAGTGCTGAGAACTACCTTTAAAGCTAAAACAAGTTTTAATCAGTTATAGTACGTTATCAACTTTAAGTTTGTGAAACAATAGCTATAACTCTATTCCTAGTTGATTTCCTAACTTTATCAATATTTAAGCAAATTATAGATGTTTAATTATTATTTAATAAATGTTGAAAAACTGTTTATAATAGCTAGGAGAACATAGACATGATAAAAGCATGCATGAGTGCATTTAAGCATGGCAATATAGTTGCTTAGGAAAATTACTAACTTTCATTTAAAAACTTAAGATTTCACATGGAATTATGAGGTGATCTTGAAGGAAATATATAATAATTCCTTTTTTTAACTTATGGAAATACACAAGTGTAGTCCTGAGGCTAAAAGTTTACTTTTATGAGTTAGGAGTATAGTCAGTTTGGCCAATTAAATATGCAGTCTATACATTTGATATATTAATGTGATATTAATAATAATGGACATTGCAGAGTAGGATGAGTTATCATTTCACTCTGTTTATTAAAATGTATATAATAATTAAAGAAAATGATTTGTATTTTCAAATATACAATCACAAAACTTTTTAACCCATGATAATTTCACATGGCAGATAAAAATTCTGTACAATCTGTCCTTTCACTATTGAAGTTTGAACAAGCAAATGATTTATTTCTATAAATCTTCATCCTGATTTTAGGCTAATCTATCATTCTCCAGTGTTAAATTTGAAAGTTTTCAAAGAATAATAAACAAGGAAGGAAAGGAAGGAAGGAACAAAAACTAATTCAAACTGGAAATAATCTGCATTTTACTGGAAATCAAGTATGTTTTACAAAAGCATGGTAATATTTCATGCTTAAAGTTCCCAATAGATTTTGACTTAGTTGATACAAGGTGCTCCCATTGTGATTTGTAATATGTGAATAAAAATTAAGTATCTCCATATTTCCTTTAATCTTAAATTTCACAACATAGTTTTTCCTACCACCTTATGAAATGGTGAGGCTGCAAGGGAGAAAGGAATGTAACCTGAGCTATAGCCCTGACATTCCCAGGGAGCATTTTTCACATGAAAGGCTTTTGTCAACCCAGTAAAGGACCAGCAGTTTTTGTTTGATGTTTGCAGGTGTTCAGCAGAGAGCACTAAAACAATTCAGCCATGATGGTTCAGAGCTTCTATGACCTTAACAGGGAGAATTGGTGGGCTCTGGAATTATTTTAAAGAAAACTTTCTTGCATTTATTTCAACCTTCATGTTGACTTTACAGTGATTTAATACCTGTTAAGTCATTGGTTTTAAACAGAAAGATAGTTGTGTCCATTTGCATGGAACTTTATATATAAAGGAAAATAGGATGACCAAATGGAATTTACCTAGATTGTTTCACAATTTTTTAATTTATGACAGGGCCCTCAACTTAAATTACTTTACTACTACATCAATCCTATTAGCACTTCTTTAGCTTGCAGACTTTTTTAAAAAAGAAAAATAAATAACACTTATACTTGATTTATACTACTGTACAAATTAAACTTTGGAAATTTGTTGATTCTAAAGAAGTTTTTAGATGAGATACTTAGTCACCAGTGTTACAGTTCAGATTTCCAGCTATTTTATGATGAATATTTTCTTCTTTTTTCCCCAAGTTTTCAAAATTTGATATTTATCATGCTGTCACCTAATTTTACTTAAGTATTCAAATATCTTTTAAAAATCACCAATTATGAGTAGTCAAATAATTTAAAAGAACAATAAAATAATTTGTATTTCCATGATAGATCATTTTATTGTGAAACAAAAAAAAAACCTTCCATGTTCATCCATGTTTCTAAGAATGTACAGAGAACAAAGTATAGAAAACACTGGGCAAGTCCAACAATTCAGTGGCATAGGAGGGAAAAATCAGTCTAACTGGTTGCTTGACATCATCCAAGTGATTAATTAGGAATTGTATAGATATGGTGGTTCATGTGACTTGAAAAATCTAAAACTTTTATTTATAATTACATTAATCATGTTAAGAATTATCCAAAATTATAAAGTATTTAGTAAATATTAAATTGTTTTAGATCTTTTAATTTTTTTTTCTTGACCAGTGATTTCACTGGTGTAGTTAGCTTTTGATGAGGAGACTACACCTACAAATTATAGTCTTATAGAATTGCTGGGACATTGAGAGGTTGATGGACTTGTTCAGGGCCCTAAGTAGAGTATGACAGAGATAGAACTTGAACCCAAGCTCTTTAGACCTTTGCCATGTTGCCTCTTATAGACACTTGATCTATTATTATTGCTATTGACAGTTTCTGCAAATATTTACAAAACTATGAATATTTTGCGTCAAAATCTGCATTTTTTACACAGTGCAATTTGTAACTAGTAATTTTAGATAATTTAGAGAAAAATTTCCAATAAAATATTTTGCTAATTTTCAAAAACTATCAGATTTTATGTGAAATTTATATAAAGATGAAACCCTCCATAGTAGCTATTTTAATTATTTGAATGTGATGGAGGAAAATAGCCTCAGTGAAAGGGATTGTATAATAGTGTTGTATGCTTTTAAAAATATAGTACTGCCCATGTAGAGAAAAAAGTAATTATGATAGAATATGATGTTTTTAAAAGTACAGGAAATTAATAAGTCAAACATAAGAAATATGATTAAGCCTATACCTGATGAGATCTCTAAATATTAGTGCTTCAGGGACTTTCAAGACCATTTTGTTCAAACCCTTTGTTTTATAGATGAGCAAACTGATTTCCACAGAAGTAAAGTTACTTTCCCAAGAGAATACATCAGTTTAGTAATAGATTTGATCCCTAATTCCATTGTTTTTCCACTCTATCATAGTTTGTTTTGAGTTGAGATACAGGGAAGTTCCTTCTTCCAATACTTTTACCTTTTCTTAAAGTAGTTTTATTTGAATGTATTCTACTTATTGAAACCATCTATAATAATTCAGTATTTTTGTAAGGTGCTTTAACAAAATTAGTCTAATCCTTTTTAAAGCACTTAAAATCACTTTTACCAGCATTGGTTGCAGCATTTTTCTGTTCCCCTGGAAAGCCCTTAGTAAGAGAGCAGAAAATGAATACCACTACTATGTTCTTTCTTAACTTGTGCTGTCACTATATATTGTATGATTATTTGAGCTAACATTTACACATAAAGATATTGGTAATGATCAACCAATATTGAGGTCAAATCGTTTTTTTTAGGATTCTTACTGAACTTCTGATAATCTGTCTACTTTATTACTTGTAAACATTTGTGGATGAGGAGACAATTGCTTAGAACAAAAAGAAAGACTACTAGTGACAATTTGTCCTTCCAATAATGTGGAGTCTAATAATATTATGTTGGTGCTAATAATATTATGTTTGACCTGGAATTTTATTCCATGCTCTATTGTAGTTGAGAATAATTTTGAAATGTGAGTAAATGCTGTAAACTGTGTACAAAAATTTCCCCATATAGTATCTTTATATTTTTAGCATTCCATATGAAAATTTAATTTCACTCAGTCTTTATCTTTAACTCCTTTTCTTTAAACAAAAAAAGAGAATTTGCTGTATCTAAGCTATATATTATACTATGATCCTATACATCAATATGATGTTGTGGTGACACTTAAAATATTTTATTTTCAATTCTCCTTATGAATATAATTAAAACCATTAGTTGAGATAATAGCATATGGAATGCTTCTAATTTTATTTTCCTCTATAAATGGACCATATTTCAAGATGTAAAAGAGTTTGGCAGATCATTACTGTATTATTTGTATTTCATTTAATATTTACGAGATATAACTGAGCATATAATTTATCTGTATTAGCCAAAGTAAAAAGAGCTTTGTAGTATTGATAAATGTTTTACTGGGCAGGAGTAGTTCAAATGTTAAATTTTCTAGGTTCAGATAAAGTAGGACTCTGTGACTGTCTCCAGTAAATAAAATGCCTTAAACAAGCACAGGGATCCAGGAAATGTTGAGCCTGAAATACTTAACATTTTTGACAACATCAGCAAATTATCCTTTCCCTACTATTGTAATGAGAAAATCACTTAAATAACAGATGAAAAGCTAAGTCATATACACATATATAATAGAACTATGTAATAAAAGTTTATGCTGTTAATTGCTTGAATCTATCTTAAATGCTTAGCTTCATAGAGCACTAAAGACTGTCATATAAACAGTTTTGTTTTGAGCTTAAAATTATTCCTTCTTTCTTTCATCTACTATGATAAACAAAGTAATTTTGTAAGCTTTACAGATCAAACATTTACTCCTAATGGTAAGCTACATTACATAGGAAGTTTTCAAGTTTGGTCTAGAAACTGACTAGAGTCCTGGTGGCCCCAGGCCTGTGATTTTCAGTGTTTAGTATTATGATGCTATTTAGATCTGTTCCCATAAGCCAAGATAACAGATCTTAAGTTGCTTAATAAGGAACATGGTGTATTTTTGTAATGTTCTGCAGTTTATAGGTCTTGATCCAAAAGCTCCTTAGCTAATCCTTAAGATTCTAACACATTAGGATGTTTTAATTGAAGTAGAATTCAGGGACTGAATTTTGAAACTGGACAAGTTACAAAAAGTTGGGGGTTTTTAATTGGTGTTTCACAGGCTGGTTTTTGATCTGTTGTTTTTGGTGTTCTCTGATTTAGAGGTTTTAGTTATTAGATAAAAGTCAAATCTGTGAAATGAAATAAAATTTCTTGTTTCTATTAGATTCCTCCTTATTTGAAGAGAGTTCTTAAAATTGGCTATCAGAATTTACATATTGGAATTTCACATGCAATCTAAGCCATTTTAAATGCCTTTGAGTTCTTCAAACTTAAAGAGTTAACACATGAAATATAGGTAGACACTTTTGAATCCCATCTGTGTGAACTAACTTGATCTAGTGAAAAATACTATGGTGATCTATTTGTTCTAAAGTCACTGGTGGTTTGATGTTAAGAAGAATGTTATTGTTGTTTTTTCATGAAGCATGCAGAAATAGAAAAAAATTTGAAAAAAGTTGTTATATTTACTTTAATTTCAAAAGTAAATGAAAGCTGAATTGATCCGGTTATCAAATAATCTGATGTGTTTAAAAAAATCTGTTTATCTTTATAGATTTCTAAGTGGTGAAAAGGTATTTTTATTTAAAGGTGCAGTAACACTATTGTCCAAATAAATGCTATTGTATCTTTGTGTGACAATTAACATTTAATGAATGACTTTCCAGACTGCCATTGGTGGTAATTACTATATGTAGTTTATTAACTACAATCTATTGTTGGTTGTAGCCTGTATTGATTTGTTTTGCAAACAACACTTCACATGTGCTGATGTATTTGTACATTACTTTTAAAGAACCTGTTTTATTCTCTAATGTTATAAATGTCTCTTGGACTAGGATATTTGTAATGGAAATTAAGTATTCACTAACCTTTATACTATGAAAAATCTTTCTTTACTGAAAAGGCCCTAAATTACTGTGTTTGAAATAAATATATCATAGAGTTGGAAGAGACCATAACAATGTTTAGTCCAACCCTCTCATTTTCCATTGGAGGGGAAGTGAGATTTAGAAGAAATGAAATGACTTGTCCTAGGTGATACTTGGACTTCTGAACTACACCATGTGCAAATAGGGTTGGCAAAGAGGAACTTCACCATGGCAAATATGGTTAATAACTTCTGAAAGGCACAAAGAAGATATGAATTAGTGTTTCTAAAGAATTAATAAAAATTGAGAGGTTGTGGTACTGACATATGACCCAGCTTTCCCTGTCATCACATATTTTAATTTGGCTAACATTTGACGAATAACTGTTAAAATGTATTGTGTTATTAAAATAACAAAGTAAGACCTATGATTAAATATCTAGACTGTAATTTAATCTGGAGGGTTCTGGTACTGTTATAAACCATTTGCCTTTTTTTTTGTACCAGATGACGTCAAAAGGCAGCTTGATTGAATTCTGATCCTGTATTACAGGAGCACCTGCTAATGCTACTTTGCTTAATGGTCTGTCAGCATTTCCATTACAACTTTTTTTCAGATATTTTAAACTTATCTGAACTAAGCTGATGGCTAGCATGTAAACTTTCAGTCAGGAAGAAAATATTTTCCCAGTTCAGTAGAGAAGCCAGCAACAAAGCCTCTTTATAGATGCCATGGTGCCTCTCTTAGAGTTCTCCTCTCTGATCTTTATATGCCCTTCATTTTAGCACTTTTTAGGTGATATTTATCTTTATTATATAGAAACCAAGGCTAAGATACTTAATATCCAATCTCAATATCTCTATGATATTTTAAACCCAGTGCTCAAGACACAAAATACTTTGATGAATGCAAACTGAGAAACCAAGGGATAATATTGAAATTTTAGCTCTAGTCATTGAGTTTGCATAACTAAAGGAAGAGAAAAACATGAAAATATTTATCAATCTTATCAATCATTTCCATACCTATCCTGGGGGAGTGATTAAAGAAGTTTATTTAATTATTTTTTAATATCTTGACCAGGGTCACAAAACTAATATATGTCAGAAGCAGGACTTGAGAGACCACTTCTCTATTTTTTTATTCCAGGTAGCTTCTCATAGATATCTCTATTTCTGCCCCTCTTTTATTTTTAATAGGATAAATTTTCCCCTCATTTTAATTATATGGTTTTTGCATATATGGAAGATGGGGATGAAGAAATAATTATACTTTGATGCTATTTATTCTTGGTACCTATTGGATGTTCTTCATTGATGGTATATCAATGGTGGCTCTGATTGATATATAATACACACATACATTTGTGTATAGTATGTATAAATAGAGACTTCATATTATTCTGTAAATTATTATTATTATAAGTACTTTCATATTAGAATATAAGTGCTTTGAGAGAAGTATTTTCATTCCTTGTATTAGTATTCCTAGTAACTAGCTCATAGAGAATACCTAATACATTTGTTTCTTGACCAATTGATTGGTTGATTGATGTTGAAACAGAGTTGAAACAGGTTTTATCTCATTTTACTTAATTCATTAAGATATCAGATCTCTTCAGTCTCTTCATTTTTGGTTTCCTCCATGAATATTTCTTTCCTAGTTGTTTGTATAAACTGTATAAACCTTTGTAGAATACCTTTATACTGTACAGATTTAGTTATATCATGTATCTAAACCTGTCCCCACATGATTATATATGCAT
The DNA here is from genome assembly GCF_037893015.1 of Macrotis lagotis. Taxonomy (NCBI): domain Eukaryota; kingdom Metazoa; phylum Chordata; class Mammalia; order Peramelemorphia; family Peramelidae; genus Macrotis; species Macrotis lagotis. The sequence continues at coordinate 299,117,772 of NC_133666.1, forward strand.
ATTTGTATATATGGTTGTATATGTATAAACATATATGTGTACATACATACATGTTTGTGAGTATGTATATATAATCTTTCTCACCAAGACACTTACATAAAGAGTCTATTGCAAATGTTGCCCATGTCCTTCAACAATTTGTACACTGGTATGCTACTGTACTATATGTGTTGTAAGCCATATTCTGCTTCTTTTATCTCCATTAGGTACCTCATCTCCTCTGACTTCAGGTAGAAAATAAAATAAATCATGACTTGAAGTGGCATAAAAAGGACCTGGGATTTTAAAGCTAATTGTCCCAGTTGATAGCTAAGAATCGCTTTTTATGATGGTGTATTACTAACTTCTGAGACAAATATAAGAGTTATTTGCTTTGTCAGTAAATTCATCTATAAAATACCCAAAATTAACTCTTGGCTATCAATCATATCAACTGTCTTATTGAAGAACAAACATGGCTTGATGTGGGAACATTATATTCAATGATTAAAAAAACCCCAAGATATCAAAAAAAAAATCAACATGAAGAAAATAGCTACTCATTTTATTTTACTTTCCAAAGAAAATAGCTTGAGAATATGACTTAATTTTCATGACTTACTAACATGTCTTCTGATGCTGACACATCAATTCATTTAAAAAATTTTGAGTTTTGTAGCCGTGAATTATAATAAAGAATAAAATACTTTTGATAATTTTTGGTTGCTCTCTCAATAAGACATGAATATTAAGAAGTGATGGCTATGTTATTTTGTATGTTTTGCTTGAATAGGTAGCTTAATTTTTCTCAAGGAACATATTAGGTAGATAGTTTATTTTTGAATTAAAACACAAATATTTATAAGTGGACAGCATCAGTTACTAATATAACACAAAAGTCTATGAACTATTTATAATTTACAAGATTGCCTTACAAAATTATACCCCATCCATTTGCCTAATGCTACCATTGACTTCAAATACATACTTTTTTAAAAACTCTGTATTCAGATCCATACTATACAAAATATAAACATTTTTGGATCTGCAGTTAATGATTTAGTAATGAATTTTAAGTCTACAAAACCACATTTCATTGATTACTTGAGAATACATCACTTCACAACATAAGAATCTTTTAGATCTTGTAAGAACTTATAGATGATCTGTTCTAGTCTCCTTCTGCTATGAATGAGGATACTAAGGAATAGAGAGATTTGGTGACTTGCCCCAGGTCACAACAGCTAGTTATTGGCAGTATGGAGTTTAAAACTGACATAACATGAGTCTATGTTCAATGGTCTTTCCAATACACCCTTCTCAGCTGACAGTTCCATAAGTCAAAGTGACAACTTCTTTAGGTGAAGGAAATTAAGCCATGTGAGTCAGGAGATGTAGATTCTTCTGCAACATCTATTGTTGAGTAGCTTCTTTATGTGAAATAAGCCACTATAACTTCATTGCTTTCTGTCTAAAATCAAAATAATTGCATACAATAATTATTTAGTACCCTTCTGACTTGAGTGAAACTTTGAGTTCTTTTGCAAATAGATACCTTTCAAATTCCAGAGGAGTTATTAAGATTATGAAGATATCATTGTAATTGCTATCATCATCACAACATGCATTGCTTTTAAAAATTTTGCTTGGCAACCAGATACTTAATATTAACACACACAGACAAACATATGTCAATTTCTCCAAATTATCTGGATTGTCAAAATTATAAAAGCCTATATATATGTACATATATATAAATATATATAAGAATTCTAAAATATAACCTAGGTCAAAAGCTATATAATTATACCCCAAACATTAAAAAGTACAAGGATTCATTTCGTGCAAAATATAAATTAGGAAGGATTTCATATTGATTTTGACCTAAAGATCTCGCTAACAATCCCTACTCTTTTTCATCAGAATTTTTAGAGAGATATTGGGGAAACAATGTAATTTTGGAATCATGAAGAGCTGGATTCAAATTTCTGACTCATACCAGTTATGTCCCCAACGATAAATCACTTAATATCTTAATATCCCATGTAGATACTCAGAGTTTAAATAGTTGAAAAGGAAGTATTGATATACATTGACTGAATATTTTATGCTGGGATTTCCTTCCACTGAAATCACAAGTTAATACAAAAAAAAGAAGTTTGTGAAATGATTATTTTGTGGTGTTTAACTTCCCTTGATTTCTATGTAACCCATTTTTCTGTGTTCAGAAGCAAAGTGAAAATTTCAAGTAATGTTTGAAATTGTTTTGAAAGATCATGTTCTGGGTTGTGTGGGATGTTCTTAGAGAAGGATACTACAAGTGATGACAGTAAAAAAATGTACTAGATCCCCTTCATATTAACTCATAAAACATTTTCTAATCCTTTGTTAATCTTAAAAAAATAAAAGTTTTGTGTTTCAGTTATTTTATAAAACTGACCATGAGAAAAATTTTGCCTTTTTGTGGGCTAAATAACTACTTTAATCTGATTGCACAGAATGTTAGAAATTAAAGTTGGGAAAGATGAAGTATTATCAAAACTGATTATTATAGAGATATGATTTTTTAGTGGAGTGCCCTTTTTGTAATCCTAACAAATAACAAATGTCTCAAAAGTATTTATTTCATTCTTATGGAAAATGTAATTTATATTTTTTTCTGACAGTTTTTTCCCTTTTTTCAGATACTTCTTTCATTCTTCAATTTTTCCCTTTTTTGCTATATAAAACTAATAAGCTCCCCTTATTTAAGGTTTCAGTGTTATCTTGGAAGGGACAATCTACAATTTCAACCTTGCTAATTACAATAGAACTACATATAATAACAAATAGTTCCTTAAGGAGATGATTAAGATGATGATTATCCAGATTTTTATTGATGTCTTTTGTTTTTATATCATTCATTTTTTAATATGTCCCTCTCTTGTCTACTTTCCAGTAAATCATCCTTTGTAAAAATCTAATAAAGGGATTTGTAGATCAAAATTATGTTTCAGTAACTGTTTTTTTAGCAATTCCAAATTACTTTCTATAACCTACATTATATGTATTATTCCATACCCATGGCCTTTCTATCTCCTCAGGGAAGGAGGTGAGGTATATTTTCTCAATTCTCTTTTGAGGGAAAGAATTGTAATTACATTAGTGTTTAAGTTTTTCCTTATTATTTCCATTTATATTATTAAAGTTATAAATGCTTTTTCCTGGTTTAGCTTACTTTACTCTGTATCAGTTCACATGCCTTCACATGTTTCTCAAAATTTTTCATATTTGTCAATTCTATTCAGTCAGTAAATAATCATTTTAAGTGGTTTCCCTGTAAAAGACACTGTCTAAGCAATGGGAATACACAAGAAGTACATAAAAAATAGTCTCTTCCCTTAAGGAGCTCACATTCTATTAGGTGACAGACTTGAAAATAACTAGGTCCATATAATATATGCATACAGTAGGTGGAAAAAATTCATTCTTCTATTCAAATTTTATTAGCCATTTCCTAATTGATAGATACCTATATTGTTTCTAATTCTTTGCTACCAAAAATTTCAGCTCTGACTATTTTTACATCTAAATCATCCATCTCTACTTGTAGTGCCTTTCTTTCTGCATTTGATATCTGTGTAAGAGTCTACAAAGGGATTTGTAGGTCAAAATTATTTTTCGATAACAAACTTTTCTTTCAATTCCAAATTACTTTCCATAATAGTTGGACTAATTCACAATTGCGCAAATAGTGTATTACATCCTAAAACCTATCTTATATTGACTGGTTTTCTTCTTTTCTTCTTTTTATACCTTTGTATGAGGTAAACCTAAGAAGTTCTTTTCATTTAAATTTCCTAGATTGGCCCCCAACTTTTTAAAGACACTTGCATTTTTAAAGATAGTAGTTAAAAGAAAGAGATAATGAATGTCTTTCATTTTCTTTATAGTTAGAGGTTCACTGTAAAAACAATATGCTTAAGAAGGGATTTAAATAAGAGGTTCCAACCACAGGTTTGCAGTTGATACTCCATTTGTCTTCTCTGTTATCTCCTTTTAAAAAAGTACAAATTGATTGTCTCTGATTCATAAAAAATGCCAGGAAAATTCAATAAGTACTTTGCAAATAATACATGATAAAATGTGAATCTGGATCTACTTAGATTAAAAATGTGCTACTTAAATCCAAATTAAATGATAAAATTAACATTTCTCACTCAAACTAGGCTAAAGAATAGAACATTATAGAAAGATTTGTGTTCAACTGAAGTTCTTTGTAGTTTTAAAGAAAGGATGATAAGATAGAAGACTTTTGGAAGTTGAGTCTATACCAGTGACCTTAAAATTTATTGTTTGGCTGTACTTTCAGTAACATTCAGTATAGAGATATGACAGGCAATGAGAATGATGTTCTATTTGTCTCATTAAATTAAATTAAATTAAAATTTCTGACTTACATAGCTATTTTCATTTGTGTATAAGAAATGAAATATTCTCAGTTGTAGTTTGTTTTATGTTTCTGCTTCTACATACCCTGCAAAATTCTTTGGAATTGGTTAAAGACTGTTGAATCTATAAAATTAGCCCATTGGAGAGTATTCATGAAATCACAATGGGCATTGGTTTCTGTTATGAAATTGCTGTTGCAACCTTTTAATAATTGAACATGTATCATTATTTCTAATTCAGTGTTTATGGGGAAAGCTGTGAAGCTCATGTTTGTTTTTTAATGTGACTTTCATTGTCTATGTAGGCTATTGTACCCATGTATCAATTGATCCTTTTTTTTATATTCAGGGAAAAGTGTTAGACAAATTGATTTTGCCATTGCTTTATGAGTGGGTGTAAGGGTGGTAGTGGAGAATGTGGAGAGGGAGACTCTTCTTTCTCATTTAATATCCTCCTGTAATTATGCATGATCTAGGATTGCTTTAGCTTATGTTCATTTTACTAAGAAACATTATGTTTGTTTAGTCAGACTTTTTAAATTGTATTCACTCTCCCTTGACAGACAAGTATCAGATATGATATCCGTAGGACAATGCCAAGAGTTTCTGTTGATGAACCAATACTTTTGTTGGGTAGTTTTGTTTTATGTGGTATTCTAAAACATTTTAAATTAACATTATAGAGGTAAAACTAGAATTTTTCCTGAATTAAAAGTACCTTTTTATTAATAAACACTTCTTAAATATATTTGTTTATACCTAAAGGTATATGTATGTGAACCGGATGGGAGGACTGAGTCATATTAGTCATATACCATAGTCTATACCATTAATTTGGTATTGCTTCAGAGCTTATTTTCATGGAAACTGAGTAGTTATGGAATTTAGGAAGGGAAAAGTTAGTGCTTTAGAATAATTTCCTATAACCCCTTTCGTGAATTTTATTTTGATTTTCCCATTCACTGAATGGCTTTGAAGAAATCTTTATCTATGCTTCCCTTAAAATACATATTACTACAGAAGCATGTTCTAAGATTATACATTTAGTATCTTCTTTTTTAACCAAATATTTTCTCATGTTGCAATTTAGCAGTTTCTTTGACCTCAGATTATTGTTCATTTTATCATTCTTGCCAAAAGGAGGCTAAAACCTTATCTGTTCTCAGCTATAGGAACACTTCTTTCAAAATTAATAAAATAGAATTGACATGAGGCTTTTATTTTAGTATGCCTGCTTTAGTGTGCTTACTTCTAAAATGAATTAAGTGGTATTATGGGGAAGTGATGTGGGTGCATACATGCATACATGCATTATATGAATATCCATATATCTAGACCATTAAGCCATGCATGTCAATCAAATGTCTAGAATATATATATATATGGCTAGATAATTAATTTTTTATCAAATTAAACACTACTGCAGAGATACAACATGTACACAAATAAATTAATACAAAGTAATTTGAGGAGCAAGAGAACCTTAATATCTCAGGAGTATCAGGGAAGGACTTGCAGAGAAGATGCTATTTGACATGAAAGAAGATGGTACCTTTATTCTGAAAGGTGGAGATGAGGAAGGATTATATTCCAGGAATGGGGAGTGGTCTGTATAAATACCTATTGATGGAAAATAAAATGTCAATTTTATAGAAGTTTTTAGTCAATTTTTGCAGTTTCAAATTGTGATGGGCAGTGATACAAAATAAGACTAGGAAGGTAGCTTGGAACTATATAATAGAAAATTTTAAATAAATTCAAAGCTGACAAGTTTACACTTCATTTTAGAGGGAATGGGAAATCTTTGCAGGCTTTTGAGTAGAGAAATGATATTTTTAAATATGTCCTCTAGGAAGATTATTTTGGCAGCTTTTTGGAAGAAGAGGGTTTTTTAAAGCCAAAGAATAAAAGGAATGGGATAAAGTAAGAGATTGTATTAAAATGATCTCAGTGTTAAGTACTGCACTAGGACAATGGAAGTAGAAATAGAGGATTCATGAAAGATGCTATGGAGGTAGAATAGGAAATTGAATGTAAGGGATGCAGAGAAAGGAAGAACCAAGATGGATGGATATTCCCTCAATAGATATAGGAAAGTTTGGATAAGGGGTGGGTTTAATAAGGATTTTCATTTTGGAATTAAAATGTGCATTTAATAATGAATTCCATTTTTGGATGTATTTAATGTGAGATGCTCATGTGACGTTCATGAGGATATGTCCAGCAGGCAGTTGGTAATGGTGGACTACAGTTTATGAGATAGATTAGGACTGGCTATATAACTTTAGGAGTCATCTATATAAAATGTTAATTGAAACCCATGATAATTGATGACCTCAAAGAGGGAGAGAATGTAGGAAAAGAACATAAGATTCTAGGAAAGGGCCTTGGGGTATACTTATTCTTGGAGTTAGGAGTTGGAACATGATCAGGTAAAGAAGAATGAAGAATTATTCTTCAATTATTCTACAAAGAGAGTATTAGATGCCAAAGGATTAGAACAGGTATAGGAAGGAAGGAATAGTATTAAATGCCTGAGAGTTGGAGGAAAAGGACTGAGAAAAGGTCACTTTGTAAGATTAACCTTTAAGAGAGTAGTTTCAGTAGAAGGATGCATTTGGAAATAGGATTTCAAAAGCTAATTTTAGTGGTGAGGAAGTAGGAAGATTAGCTCTTTCTAGGATTTTGACAATAAAAGAGAAGAGATATAATATGGTAGGTTGAAGAAATATAATTGTTAAATGTCAGTATTTTAATAGAGATTTGAATATTGTAGGAAACAGTAGAAATAACAGTTGAAAAAATGGATTAAAAAGAGGGTATGGTCAATGAAGGAAATTCCAATAATCAGTGTTGAAAGTTCATACATTTGGAACTAAAATGATCCTTCAAGGTCACATCTAATGCAACCTACCCCTTTTTTCTTCTTTGTTTGATTTTCTTTTATTTGTTGGGGTTATGTGACTTGCACTAAGTCACAAAGCATGTAAGAAACATGTGTCTGAGGCCACATTTTAACTCAGGTCCTCCTGACTCCCTGGCTGGTGCTCTATCCATTGCACTACACAGCTGTCCCCCAACCAATCCTTTTTTACAATCATGAGGAAACTTCGGCCTAGAGAGTATAGATACAGAAACAGATACTGATAGTGGATAGTGGCAGAACCAAGTTTTAATATTTGTAACCCTAGGCTATCTATATTTGTTGTAGGAACAACTGAAGAAAAACTGATCTCAACTAGAGCATTAAAATGACAAGTTAATTGCACCCAGAAAGAGTCACAAAGATTACTAAGGCACAGTTCCCATCCTCCAGGACATTTGTTCTGCTAGGGGAGATGAGACATTGTACATAATATACTGAAACTGGATTCAGAGAACCTGACTCAAATACTAGTTTTGCCAGTTACTGTTTGAATCTAGAAAGTCTTCTAACTTCTCTGGATATGAATTTGCTTGCTTATAAAAATGAAAGGATTAGACTAGATTCTTTCTAAGAGCTCATCACAGTCTTTGATCCCAATTGAATAAAAGAACACTTAAGTGCTGTAGAGGATTATCTAAGTTTGAATCTTACCTCAGACATTTACTCTCTAGGTGACACAGTTACTTAACTTCTGTCAACCACAGTTTCAGCATATCTAAAGTGGGATTTATTAAAGTGCCTACCTCACAAATTATTTAGAGTAGAAGAGATACATATGCAAATATTTCATACACCTTCAAGTACTATATAAATGTTAGTATTTTTTTAACTAGAGAAATATTTTCAAAGTACTAGGATGTTTCTGAGGAGGCAAAGATCATTTCTAACTGTGGTAGAATGAAGACAAATTTTGAAGTTAAAGATAAAATAATTTTAAAAACAATGGTATTAACATTTAAAACTTGAAAGAAGCTCAAATGATTTCCATATCTCCACAAATATCATTATCTTCTTGTCCTTCTATAATTAAACTTATATTTCCTTAATCATTCTCATAATCAAAAGCTATTTTGTTACTTTTATTTAATGAATAGTATAATAATTATACATTGCTACAGTTTGGACAGGCATTTAAGGTTAGTTATTACTGATTGCTTCCTAGGAACTTAAAGGGGAAAATGTCATCTGTGATTTTTTTTTTATTCTTTTGGACTCTTTCTCTTTTAAGAAACTTTAAAATTAATCAAAGTATTTTAACATTGGCTCCTTCAGTATGGATTTAGAAAGAAAGAACGAAAGGAAGGAAGGAAGAAAGAGGAAGGGAGAAAGGAAAAAAAGAAGAAAGGAAGGAAGAAAGATAGAAAGAAAGAATATAAAGCAAGCAAAAACCTGAGCCAGGCTGAAGGATGATGTGGCTTCTTGTTGTTCAATCATTTTTCAATTATGTTTGACTCCTCATAACCCCATTTGGAGTTTTTTGGCAGAGTTACTAGAGTAGTTTGCCATTTTCTTCTCTAACTAATTTTACAGATAAGGGAGCTGAGGCAAATAGGATTAAATAGGATTAAAAGACTTGCCCAGGGTCACAGGTAAATGTCTGAGAAAAGATTTGAATTCAGGAAGATAAGTCTTCTGATTCCAGGCCTGAAGTTCTATCTACTGTGCCACCTAGTAGCCCTATGATCAGAAGTAGGGAGAGTTTACATTTGGAGTTTATATTTGTTTTTTTTTTTTTTGGTACCTTTTAGATTTAGTTTTGTGATCATGATCCTTTGTTCATTTCCTCCTCATCCTATTTTCCATATTTGATGAGGCAATAGGATCATCCTTTTTTTTTTTTAAGGTTTTTGCAAGGCAAATGGTTAGGGTTAGGATGATCTAGGCAATGGGGTTAAGTGACTTGCCCAAGGCCACACAGCTAGGTAATTAAGTGTCTGAGGTCCCATTTGAACTCAGGTACTCCTGACTCCAGGGCCAGTGCTTTATCCATTGAGCCACCTAGCTGCCTCACATCATCCTTTTCTTTCATCTACCTCTGAATTGTTTCAAATGAATTGGTATACTCTACACCGTTGTTGCCCTTTGCTGCCAGGTCTTTTCACTTGGAAAGTGTGGTCAACTAAGATTGGAACTCTTGGCATTCTTGGTGTGGTAAGTTCTTTGAATCAGTTTTATTCCTCTAATAAATGGTTATTTTCAGAGCATATCATTTTGTCCCTTTTCCATTTTTTCTTGGTTGAAAATTTTTTTAAATAGGTTGAGTGGTAACTGCTGTGATTATATACAGTGTCTTTTCATTTTAATCTTTTCTTTTAATTTAATAATTACTTTAACCTGTGTTCCAGACTGTCAGTGAACTGCCTGCATGCACAAAAGTATTTTTTAAAATGATATCTGCATTTATATCAATTTCTTAACTATTAAAATATAGTCACTTTAATTTTTATGATGTCATTGGTGGCTTACTACACTGAGGGTCTTCTGACTTATAAATATGTTATCCTTTAGTTGTTTCAGTCTTGTCCAACTCGTCACGAACCCATTTTGTGTTTTTGTGGCAAAGATACTGGAGTGGTTTGTCATTTCCTTCTCCAGCTTGTTTTTACAGATGAAGAAACTGAAGCAAACAGGACTAAGTAAATGTGCCTATGGTCACACATTAGCAAATAGGACTGGAAGAACATTGCATATATATTATATATATATATATATATATATATATATACATACATGTATGCATATTTATATACATCCATTTGTATATATGTATATATTTACAAATATTATCCTATATTTCTATGCATATTCCATGAGATAATATTTGTAAAGCACTTACTACAGCACCTAACACACAGTAAATGCTGCTTCTGTGTTTGTTTGTGTGTGTGTGTGTGTGTGTGTGTGTGTGTGTGTGTGTGTGTGTGTGTTCATTTCAATGAAGAATAATGTAGTGGAAACATTTTTGCATATGATTCTGCAAAGATATAGGATTCATTTCAAACTGCCAGCCAATCATTCAGTAAGCACTTACTAACATTTATTCTTTGTCAGGTCCAATACTAAACACTGGAGTTACAAAAAGTGACAAAAGATTGTCCTTGCTCTCAAGGAGCTCCCAATCTAATGGGGTGGAGTGGGGGGGGGGGGAAGGAATCAACATATAAACAACTCTATACAAGTAAATCATACAAACGATATATTGGAGATTAAACAATAGAAGGAAGACTGGAATTAAAGGGGGAGGAAAGACTTCTACCAGAAACCAGATTTTAGCAGATACTTGAAGAAAGTTAAGAAAGTCAAGAGGCTAGGGGAGAATATTCTAGGTTGGTGAATAGCCAGAAAAATCAAATTGGGAAGTCTCTTGTCTTATCTGTGTCTTGGTTTCCTCCTTGTAAAGTGTGAATTGAATTATCTCTGAACTCTATTCTGTCTCTCATATTGGTTCTGTGATCCTTTTTGTTCATGGAAAATCTTTAGTCAGATATCTGTGTGTGTGTGTGTATGTGTGTGTCCACTAACAATTTTTAACTATGTTACTATTTGAAATCAGATCCCTATAATTTCATCCTTGAATATAACTACTTTCTTCTTAATTGTGCCCTACCAAGAAAAATAATTTTCTTTAATGCAACTACATTATTGTAATACCAAGCCCAACTAGACCTTTTCATTGCAATGCAACTAGAAATACATTACTGTTTCTTGCAGATATTATGCCAAATAGAATAACTTGGAAGTATAAGTATAGGAATTGTTCTCAAAGAATGTTAGCTTCTAACTTTTCTCTGGAATTTAATTTTGATCAAAAATATGGTACTATCCAAGGCTATAGACAGATTTTACATAATCTGTAATCATATAATCATAATCTTTACCATATATCTCTACTAGAAAATGAAGTGCATAATTAATAGAATTGTTTCTGTGTTGCTGTAGTATGTTTTAAGAAAATTTTCCACTGCAACATGCATATACTGTGAGATACATTTGACAGGTGCTTCAGTAAAAGCACTACTGATTTTAGTCTCATGAAAAGAGCAAGGTTGCCAAAGAGGATGGCAATATGAAAAAGAATTTCTCTGTCTTCTTATGTTCATGGTGACATGCCAAATATCTTTGTTCAAGAATGTAGAAAATGATAATTCTTCCATAGCTGCCAGTGAAGAAAGTCAATCAGTGATAACCTGTATTTGTGATCCTTTTTCTTTTCATCAGTTGATTCAGGTCTCATTTATTGAATCACTGTTAGGTTTAAGGCCATGTGTAAGATAGTACACATATAGAGTTGATATTAGTTCTTATCTTCATGATGCATATATGTAATATATAATTACAGTAATACTGGTATTTAAATAATGGATTAAAGTCTGCAAAATGCTTTACACATCTTTCACTAGATCGTTTCTACAACCCTGTGAGTTGGAAGCTATTATTATCCTGACTTAACATATTAGATAACTGAGCATGAGGGACTTCTCAGGGTCTTGTAGATAGTGTCTGAAGTAATATTTGAGCTTAAGCTATGCTGACTTAAGTACAGAACCCTGAATATACAATGTTAGGAATATATAGTGTATATTTAATGAGGATATCCGTGTGAGGGAAACAGGAGAAATTAAAGGAATTTGTACTTTGGTATCATGCATATATAGATGATATTTAATATCATACAAGTGAATAATATCTCAAAGTAAGTAAGGACAGTGAAATACTACTTATTCAATGGTTTGAAAAATTTCCACAATATTGGCACTGAGAAAGGACTGATTGGGCCTTTAGAGACCATTTTCTTTATCCTTCCCTGATCTTTTCAACTCCTCACAAAATCCAATAAGTTTATTCCAATAGTCAACATGACATTGTTATTTTTTGATTAAGTCTGGGAAAATATATAGCTTCATTTAGGATTATTAAATAGGTTGTTATGATGGAATTTATACATTTATAATTTTGGGGGGGAAACCTTAGAAATCTTTTTATTTGTGAAAATCAGAATAAATTTACTAATTTTTCAGCAGAGGCGGTTGTATGAGTTTCTATGAAATTGCAAAATTTTGATAATTTCCTTCATATACATCTGAATATTATAATAATAATATTTAACTCTTTGGGTTACAGTTTACAAAATATTTTGCACATCTTTTATTTAATCCTTACAACAACCCTGTATATTGGGAGCAATTATTATCCTGATTTAACATTTCAGTAACTGAGCAAGAGGTACTTCTTAGGGGCATGTAGACAGTTTCTGAAGTAGAATTTGAACAGATGCCGTCCTGACTCAAGTACAGAACTGTATTCACTATACCATCTAGTGACCTGGTTCTCTCACTTTCTCCAACATTTTATATTTTTAATTCAAGGTATGGTAATACATGTAGTATAAATTTGTTATATTACTATAAGCACATGTGCACAATGTGTTGCACAATGTATCTCATTCACAAGTTTCATAATTAAAATTGTGATAGAACTAAGCAAACTGGTGAAAAATATAATAAAGCTTCATTTCAAACCAATTGCTAACAGTAAAGAGGGATAGATACAGAGATACATATTATATATACACTTAGATGTATAGACATGCACACATAACTCTTTGAATATATATATTTATGTTGATGTTTATAGTTATATCTGTATATCATTTGTATAAATGTAATCCATGACTCTTGGTCTATCTCTGTCCCTCTATGTCTGTCTTTCTTTTAAGTGCATCTCTATATCTATGCCTCTATCTTTATCTCTATGTCTACATCTTTCTATATCTCTAGCTCTATTTCTCACTGTCTGTTTCTCTTTTGTAGGAATTATTAACCTGACATTCACAAATTCCAAAGGACTCTGTGGATATATTTCAGAGAATCTGTAAAGTTTATATTCATCACATTCTTCTTTTTTTTAATAATCTCTAACTGAAATTTAAAGTTTTCAGATTGGTTTACAAATATCTCATTTTATCCTCACCACAATCCTAGGAGGTAGAGTCTATTATTATCCTCATTTTTATATGGTTGAAAAAACTGTGGAAGACAAAGGTTGTGTCACTTTTCTAGGAAGTGTGAGACCAGATTTGAACTAGGGTCTTCCTGACCCTAGGTTCAATGCTTTATCTCCTGAGCAAAAACAGTTTGTTCTTACACTTTTGTAGAGTTGGAAAGGACTTAGAGGTTATTAGAACTGTTAAGTTTTATAGAAAGAGAAAAAAGGCTTAGAAAGAGGAATTGACTTAATCTAGACTGAAGCCTGTATTTAAACCTAGATCTCAAGACTTCAAATGCAGTACTCTGCACTAATATACTCATAATACATACATACACACACATACACACATATACACATAAATGTGTCTTTAAAATGTTGTTGACAGTTTTCTTCACCATTTTGTTTAGATCTATCTCTGTTGTAAGTTATATTACATATTTTCATTGTAAAACAGTAATGGTGTAGAGAAGTTAGCTAATGAATATTATTATGCACTTTTTTAAAGCTTCTAATATTCAGTTAGGAAATTTTCCTTGTTAAAAGACATTGACAAGGCCATTTGGCCTAAAATTAGATCTACCAGCTGTGTTTTGAATCAAGGCCCCACATGTGCACTTCACACTCTTCTCTGCTGTGGTTGTCTGCTTCTTTATCTTGCTTTGGGGAAGAGACTTTCGGGGTGAATTTCAACATCCTGTGTTTTCACTGGTGAAACTAGAAAGGTATAGTGGTATAATAGCATGTCATGTTTATTTACTTTTATGACATAATAAAATTCAGTAGTCTGAGTGATTTATTACTTTGCTTTAGAATTTCACTTGGAGGTAAAATTTTCCTTGAACAACAAAGACAACTTTAATCAGAGGAAATGTTTTCAAGATAAAGAAATATATATATATATATATATATATGTATGTATGTATATATACATATATATATGTGTGTGTGTCTGTGTGTATGTGTGTATATATATATATGTATGTATATATATATATGTATATATGGAAAGTGTATAATCTAGACTGAAGATACTCTTCCCCCTCCCTCTCCCCATCTTTGTCCTTTAAAGTAATTAGTTTCTTCTGGTAATTTTTGATATCTGAAAGACATCAGATTTAGGTAGAAATAACTTTGTTATAATAGTATTCAAAAAGAATGCATTAACCACTGACATTTGTATAGGTACTATTCACTTTTTTGCCCTAGTGTTTAGTTATTAAACATTTTTAAAGAATATATTCATATACACAACATTATCATGATTCAGTTTAAGCATCTGTGGTTATAAGTGCACTTCATTTCACCTAATTAAGTTATTTAGTCATTTACACATTAGCAATGTACTACATATTCCACTTTTACAGGAACTTATTTTAATTATACCCACAGTTCTGTTCTGCACCATTATATCCATAGATCAAGCTGAATAATAACAGTCTTAAAAGCCATATGCTACAAGTGATTATAGGTCATTAAGGCCAAATTAAGGTAACATTTCTGATGGCTACAAACGGAAATTAAGTAACAATTAACTTTTTTCTTCTTTGAGAAGATTATTGTATCTGGGCTTTGATGAGAACAGTTACATTGTTGAGTGGCTGATGGTTGGTATGAGTTGTATGATTCTTTGGATAGTTTGAGGGTGAAGAAACTTAAGAAATGTACCTAAATTAAAGAAATAAGTTCATTGATTTATCCACGACTTCCTATGATAACTTTCACTCAATAGAGATATTCACCTTTTAAAAAATCCTATATTCTTAAAAAAAAGAAAAGAAACTACTTGTACCTATTATTCTATATCAAGTTGGCAGCCACCAATCACCATCTGGGAATGTCAACACTGGCATGCATATGAGCTTCTTTAAACACATGAAAATGAAGCTCATAATTAGACTGAGGAGAGATCTGCATCAGTTACCTTTCCACCAAATAAGGCTCACTGCTTCATACTTTAGATAGAATAATTCCCTATTAGAATAAAGAAAACATTCTTTATTGATGTCCTATCTGATTTTCATGTTAGTTTCCCAAATAGAATTAAGGAAACAAAAAAGAGTGCCCACACTTCATTGGAGACTTTTTAGAAACTTTATTTTTTAATTAAAGATATGTAATTTTATTAAACAAAGCTATTGTGCTAATATCTATATTCAATAAAGTCTCTGCCCCTTGTGTTTATTATGAAAGAATATATGAGAATTATTGAAATAATTTCATCAAATTAATTTTATAGCACTTTATAATTATTTACAGAACTTGAAATAAAGTGATACTTTTCAAAAAGGTTTATAATTTGTACTGTAAGTCATATAGGAATTTGGAAGCTTTTGCTGTGTATTTATGTTTTG